>NW_027365689.1:0-98369 GCF_046119375.1 Phyllobates terribilis | reverse complement strand
AAACGTCCAGAAATGTTTGAAGCTACTGACTGAATGTAAGGAGCTGGCATCTCACTCTCTTTGAATCTTCTTTATCATGCTAGGATTAGCAGGAAAAAGCAAAAAATTTCAGAATTGCACCTTGCAATGTGGAGATATTACTGTTTGTGCATTTACAATATTCATTGATTTTTGCCATTGAAAAACGTCCAGAAATGTTTGAAGCTACTGACTGAATGAAAGGAGCTGGCATCTCACTCTCTTTGAATCTTCTTTATCATGCTAGGATTAGCAGGAAAAAGCAAAAAATTTCAGAATTGCACCTTGCAATGTGGAGATATTACTGTTTGTGCATTTACAATATTCATTGATTTTTGCCATTGAAAAACATCATGTTATTCATATACCAGAAATGTTTGAAGCTACTGACTGAATGAAAGGAGCTGGCATCTCACTCTCTTTGAATCTTCTTTATCATGCTAGGATTAGCAGGAAAAAGCAAAAATTTCAGAATTGCACCTTGCAATGTGGAGATATTACTGTTTGTGCATTTACAATATTCATTGATTTTTGCCATTGAAAAACATGTTTTTCATATACCAGAAATGTTTGAAGCTACTGACTGAATGAAAGGAGCTGCATCTCACTCTCTTTGAATCTTCTTTATCATGCTAGGATTAGCAGTAAAAAGCAAAAAATTTCAGAATTGCACCTTGCAATGTGGAGATATTACTGTTTGTGCATTTACAATATTCATTGATTTTTGCCATTGAAAAACATGTTTTTCATATACCAGAAATGTTTGAAGCTACTGACTGAATGAAAGGAGCTGGCATCTCACTCTCTTTGAATCTTCTTTATCATGCTAGGATTAACAGGAAAAAGCAAAAAATTTCAGAATTGCACCTTGCAATGTGGAGATATTACTGTTTGTGCATTTACAATATTCATTGATTTTTGCCATTGAAAAACGTCCAGAAATGTTTGAAGCTACTGACTGAAAGGAGCTGGCATCTCACTCTCTTTGAATCTTCTTTATCATGCTAGGATTAGCAGGAAAAAGCAAAAAAATTCAGAATTGCACCTTGCAATGTGGAGATATTACTGTTTGTGCATTTACAATATTCATTGATTTTTGCCATTGAAAAACGTCCAGAAATGTTTGAAGCTACTGACTGAATGAAAGGAGCTGGCATCTCACTCTCTTTGAATCTTCTTTATCATGCTAGGATTAGCAGGAAAAAGCAAAAAATTTCAGAATTGCACCTTGCAATGTGGAGATATTACTGTTTGTGCATTTACAATATTCATTGATTTTTGCCATTGAAAAACATCAGTCCAGAAATGTTTGAAGCTACTGACTGAATGAAAGGAGCTGGCATCTCACTCTCTTTGAATCTTCTTTATCATGCTAGGATTAGCAGGAAAAAGCAAAAAATTTCAGAATTGCACCTTGCAATGTGGAGATATTACTGTTTGTGCATTTACAATATTCATTGATTTTTGCCATTGAAAAACATCATGTTATTCATATACCAGAAATGTTTGAAGCTACTGACTGAATGAAAGGAGCTGGCATCTCACTCTCTTTGAATCTTCTTTATCATGCTAGGATTAGCAGGAAAAAGCAAAAAATTTCAGAATTGCACCTTGCAATGTGGAGATATTACTGTTTGTGCATTTACAATATTCATTGATTTTTGCCATTGAAAAACATGTTTTTCATATACCAGAAATGTTTGAAGCTACTGACTGAATGAAAGGAGCTGGCATCTCACTCTCTTTGAATCTTCTTTATCATGCTAGGATTAGCAGTAAAAAGCAAAAAATTTCAGAATTGCACCTTGCAATGTGGAGATATTACTGTTTGTGCATTTACAATATTCATTGATTTTTGCCATTGAAAAACATGTTTTTCATATACCAGAAATGTTTGAAGCTACTGACTGAATGAAAGGAGCTGGCATCTCACTCTCTTTGAATCTTCTTTATCATGCTAGGATTAACAGGAAAAAGCAAAAAATTTCAGAATTGCACCTTGCAATGTGGAGATATTACTGTTTGTGCATTTACAATATTCATTGATTTTTGCCATTGAAAACGTCCAGAAATGTTTGAAGCTACTGACTGAAAGGAGCTGGCATCTCACTCTCTTTGAATCTTCTTTATCATGCTAGGATTAGCAGGAAAAAGCAAAAAAATTCAGAATTGCACCTTGCAATGTGGAGATATTACTGTTTGTGCATTTACAATATTCATTGATTTTTGCCATTGAAAAACGTCCAGAAATGTTTGAAGCTACTGACTGAATGTAAGGAGCTGGCATCTCACTCTCTTTGAATCTTCTTTATCATGCTAGGATTAGCAGGAAAAAGCAAAAAATTTCAGAATTGCACCTTGCAATGTGGAGATATTACTGTTTGTGCATTTACAATATTCATTGATTTTTGCCATTGAAAAACGTCCAGAAATGTTTGAAGCTACTGACTGAATGAAAGGAGCTGGCATCTCACTCTCTTTGAATCTTCTTTATCATGCTAGGATTAGCAGGAAAAAGCAAAAAATTTCAGAATTGCACCTTGCAATGTGGAGATATTACTGTTTGTGCATTTACAATATTCATTGATTTTTGCCATTGAAAAACATGTTTTTCATATACCAGAAATGTTTGAAGCTACTGACTGAATGAAAGGAGCTGGCATCTCACTCTCTTTGAATCTTCTTTATCATGCTAGGATTAGCAGGAAAAAGCAAAAAATTTCAGAATTGCACCTTGCAATGTGGAGATATTACTGTTTGTGCATTTACAATATTCATTGATTTTTGCCATTGAAAAACGTCCAGAAATGTTTGAAGCTACTGACTGAATGAAAGGAGCTGGCATCTCACTCTCTTTGAATCTTCTTTATCATGCTAGGATTAGCAGGAAAAAGCAAAAAATTTCAGAATTGCACCTTGCAATGTGGAGATATTACTGTTTGTGCATTTACAATATTCATTGATTTTTGCCATTGAAAAACATCATGTTATTCATATACCAGAAATGTTTGAAGCTACTGACTGAATGAAAGGAGCTGGCATCTCACTCTCTTTGAATCTTCTTTATCATGCTAGGATTAGCAGGAAAAAGCAAAAAATTTCAGAATTGCACCTTGCAATGTGGAGATATTACTGTTTGTGCATTTACAATATTCATTGATTTTTGCCATTGAAAAACATGTTTTTCATATACCAGAAATGTTTGAAGCTACTGACTGAATGAAAGGAGCTGGCATCTCACTCTCTTTGAATCTTCTTTATCATGCTAGGATTAGCAGTAAAAAGCAAAAAATTTCAGAATTGCACCTTGCAATGTGGAGATATTACTGTTTGTGCATTTACAATATTCATTGATTTTTGCCATTGAAAAACATGTTTTTCATATACCAGAAATGTTTGAAGCTACTGACTGAATGAAAGGAGCTGGCATCTCACTCTCTTTGAATCTTCTTTATCATGCTAGGATTAACAGGAAAAAGCAAAAAATTTCAGAATTGCACCTTGCAATGTGGAGATATTACTGTTTGTGCATTTACAATATTCATTGATTTTTGCCATTGAAAAACGTCCAGAAATGTTTGAAGCTACTGACTGAAAGGAGCTGGCATCTCACTCTCTTTGAATCTTCTTTATCATGCTAGGATTAGCAGGAAAAAGCAAAAAAATTCAGAATTGCACCTTGCAATGTGGAGATATTACTGTTTGTGCATTTACAATATTCATTGATTTTTGCCATTGAAAAACGTCCAGAAATGTTTGAAGCTACTGACTGAATGTAAGGAGCTGGCATCTCACTCTCTTTGAATCTTCTTTATCATGCTAGGATTAGCAGGAAAAAGCAAAAAATTTCAGAATTGCACCTTGCAATGTGGAGATATTACTGTTTGTGCATTTACAATATTCATTGATTTTTGCCATTGAAAAACGTCCAGAAATGTTTGAAGCTACTGACTGAATGAAAGGAGCTGGCATCTCACTCTCTTTGAATCTTCTTTATCATGCTAGGATTAGCAGGAAAAAGCAAAAAATTTCAGAATTGCACCTTGCAATGTGGAGATATTACTGTTTGTGCATTTACAATATTCATTGATTTTTGCCATTGAAAAACATCATGTTATTCATATACCAGAAATGTTTGAAGCTACTGACTGAATGAAAGGAGCTGGCATCTCACTCTCTTTGAATCTTCTTTATCATGCTAGGATTAGCAGGAAAAAGCAAAAAATTTCAGAATTGCACCTTGCAATGTGGAGATATTACTGTTTGTGCATTTACAATATTCATTGATTTTTGCCATTGAAAAACATGTTTTTCATATACCAGAAATGTTTGAAGCTACTGACTGAATGAAAGGAGCTGGCATCTCACTCTCTTTGAATCTTCTTTATCATGCTAGGATTAGCAGTAAAAAGCAAAAAATTTCAGAATTGCACCTTGCAATGTGGAGATATTACTGTTTGTGCATTTACAATATTCATTGATTTTTGCCATTGAAAAACATGTTTTTCATATACCAGAAATGTTTGAAGCTACTGACTGAATGAAAGGAGCTGGCATCTCACTCTCTTTGAATCTTCTTTATCATGCTAGGATTAACAGGAAAAAGCAAAAAATTTCAGAATTGCACCTTGCAATGTGGAGATATTACTGTTTGTGCATTTACAATATTCATTGATTTTTGCCATTGAAAAACGTCCAGAAATGTTTGAAGCTACTGACTGAAAGGAGCTGGCATCTCACTCTCTTTGAATCTTCTTTATCATGCTAGGATTAGCAGGAAAAAGCAAAAAAATTCAGAATTGCACCTTGCAATGTGGAGATATTACTGTTTGTGCATTTACAATATTCATTGATTTTTGCCATTGAAAAACGTCCAGAAATGTTTGAAGCTACTGACTGAATGTAAGGAGCTGGCATCTCACTCTCTTTGAATCTTCTTTATCATGCTAGGATTAGCAGGAAAAAGCAAAAAATTTCAGAATTGCACCTTGCAATGTGGAGATATTACTGTTTGTGCATTTACAATATTCATTGATTTTTGCCATTGAAAAACGTCCAGAAATGTTTGAAGCTACTGACTGAATGAAAGGAGCTGGCATCTCACTCTCTTTGAATCTTCTTTATCATGCTAGGATTAGCAGGAAAAAGCAAAAAATTTCAGAATTGCACCTTGCAATGTGGAGATATTACTGTTTGTGCATTTACAATATTCATTGATTTTTGCCATTGAAAAACATCATGTTATTCATATACCAGAAATGTTTGAAGCTACTGACTCAATGAAAGGAGCTGGCATCTCACTCTCTTTGAATCTTCTTTATCATGCTAGGATTAGCAGGAAAAAGCAAAAAATTTCAGAATTGCACCTTGCAATGTGGAGATATTACTGTTTGTTCATTTACAATATTCATTGATTTTTGCCATTGAAAAACATGTTTTTCATATACCAGAAATGTTTGAAGCTACTGACTGAATGAAAGGAGCTGGCATCTCACTCTCTTTGAATCTTCTTTATCATGCTAGGATTAGCAGTAAAAAGCAAAAAATTTCAGAATTGCACCTTGCAATGTGGAGATATTACTGTTTGTGCATTTACAATATTCATTGATTTTTGCCATTGAAAAACATGTTTTTCATATACCAGAAATGTTTGAAGCTACTGACTGAATGAAAGGAGCTGGCATCTCACTCTCTTTGAATCTTCTTTATCATGCTAGGATTAACAGGAAAAAGCAAAAAATTTCAGAATTGCACCTTGCAATGTGGAGATATTACTGTTTGTGCATTTACAATATTCATTGATTTTTGCCATTGAAAAACGTCCAGAAATGTTTGAAGCTACTGACTGAAAGGAGCTGGCATCTCACTCTCTTTGAATCTTCTTTATCATGCTAGGATTAGCAGGAAAAAGCAAAAAAATTCAGAATTGCACCTTGCAATGTGGAGATATTACTGTTTGTGCATTTACAATATTCATTGATTTTTGCCATTGAAAAACATGTTTTTCATATACCAGAAATGTTTGAAGCTACTGACTGAATGAAAGGAGCTGGCATCTCACTCTCTTTGAATCTTCTTTATCATGCTAGGATTAGCAGGAAAAAGCAAAAAATTTCAGAATTGCACCTTGCAATGTGCAGATATTACTGTTTGTGCATTTACAATATTCATTGATTTTTGCAATTGAAAAACGTCCAGAAATGTTTGAAGCTACTGACTGAATGAAAGGAGCTGGCATCTCACTCTCTTTGAATCTTCTTTATCATGCTAGGATTAGCAGGAAAAAGCAAAAAATTTCAGAATTGCACCTTGCAATGTGGAGATATTACTGTTTGTGCATTTACAATATTCATTGATTTTTGCCATTGAAAAACGTCCAGAAATGTTTGAAGCTACTGACTGAATGAAAGGAGCTGGCATCTCACTCTCTTTGAATCTTCTTTATCATGCTAGGATTAGCAGGAAAAAGCAAAAAATTTCAGAATTGCACCTTGCAATGTGGAGATATTACTGTTTGTGCATTTACAATATTCATTGATTTTTGCCATTGAAAAACATGTTTTTCATATACCAGAAATGTTTGAAGCTACTGACTGAATGAAAGGAGCTGGCATCTCACTCTCTTTGAATCTTCTTTATCATGCTAGGATTAGCAGTAAAAAGCAAAAAAATTCAGAATTGCACCTTGCAATGTGGAGATATTACTGTTTGTGCATTTACAATATTCATTGATTTTTGCCATTGAAAAACGTCCAGAAATGTTTGAAGCTACTGACTGAATGAAAGGAGCTGGCATCTCACTCTCTTTGAATCTTCTTTATCATGCTAGGATTAGCAGGAAAAAGCAAAAAATTTCAGAATTGCACCTTGCAATGTGGAGATAATACTGTTTGTGCATTTACAATATTCATTGATTTTTGCCATTGAAAAACATGTTTTTCATATACCAGAAATGTTTGAAGCTACTGACTGAATGAAAGGAGCTGGCATCTCACTCTCTTTGAATCTTCTTTATCATGCTAGGATTAGCAGGAAAAAGCAAAAAATTTCAGAATTGCACCTTGCAATGTGGAGATATTACTGTTTGTGCATTTACAATATTCATTGATTTTTGCCAGTGAAAAACATGTTTTTCATATACCAGAAATGTTTGAAGCTACTGACTGAATGAAAGGAGCTGGCATCTCACTCTCTTTGAATCTTCTTTATCATGCTAGGATTAACAGGTAAAAGCAAAAAATTTCAGAATTGCACCTTGCAATGTGGAGATATTACTGTTTGTGCATTTACAATATTCATTGATTTTTGCCATTGAAAAACATGTTTTTCATATACCAGAAATGTTTGAAGCTACTGACTGAATGAAAGGAGCTGGCATCTCACTCTCTTTGAATCTTCTTTGTCATGCTAGGATTAACAGGAAAAAGCAAAAAATTTCAGAATTGCACCTTGCAATGTGGAGATATTACTGTTTGTGCATTTACAATATTCATTGATTTTTGCCATTGAAAAACGTCCAGAAATGTTTGAAGCTACTGACTGAATGAAAGGAGCTGGCATCTCACTCTCTTTGAATCTTCTTTATCATGCTAGGATTAGCGGGAAAAAGCAAAATATTTCAGAATTGCACCTTGCAATGTGGAGATATTACTGTTTGTGCATTTACAATATTCATTGATTTTTGCCATTGAAAAACATGTTTTTCATATACCAGAAATGTTTGAAGCTACTGACTGAATGAAAGGAGCTGGCATCTCACTCTCTTTGAATCTTCTTTATCATGCTAGGATTAGCAGGAAAAAGCAAAAAATTTCAGAATTGCACCTTGCAATGTGGAGATATTACTGTTTGTGCATTTACAATATTCATTGATTTTTGCCATTGAAAAACATGTTTTTCATATACCAGAAATGTTTGAAGCTACTGACTGAATGAAAGGAGCTGGCATCTCACTCTCTTTGAATCTTCTTTATCATGCTAGGATTAGCAGGAAAAAGCAAAAAATTTCAGAATTGCACCTTGCAATGTGGAGATATTACTGTTTGTGCATTTACAATATTCATTGATTTTTGCCATTGAAAAACGTCCAGAAATGTTTGAAGCTACTGACTGAATGAAAGGAGCTGGCATCTCACTCTCTTTGAATCTTCTTTATCATGCTAGGATTAGCAGGAAAAAGCAAAAAATTTCAGAATTGCACCTTGCAATGTGGAGATATTACTGTTTGTGCATTTACAATATTCATTGATTTTTGCCATTGAAAAACGTCCAGAAATGTTTGAAGCTACTGACTGAATGAAAGGAGCTGGCATCTCACTCTCTTTGAATCTTCTTTATCATGCTAGGATTAGCAGGAAAAAGCAAAAAAATTCAGAATTGCACCTTGTAATGTGGAGATATTACTGTTTGTGCATTTACAATATTCATTGATTTTTGCCATTGAAAAACATCATGTTATTCATATACCAGAAATGTTTGAAGCTACTGACTGAATGAAAGGAGCTGGCATCTCACTCTCTTTGAATCTTCTTTATCATGCTAGGATTAGCAGGAAAAAGCAAAAAATTTCAGAATTGCACCTTGCAATGTGGAGATATTACTGTTTGTGCATTTACAATATTCATTGATTTTTGCCATTGAAAAACATGCTTTTCATATACCAGAAATGTTTGAAGCTACTGACTGAATGAAAGGAGCTGGCATCTCACTCTCTTTGAATCTTCTTTATCATGCTAGGATTAGCAGTAAAAAGCAAAAAATTTCAGAATTGCACCTTGCAATGTGGAGATATTACTGTTTGTGCATTTACAATATTCATTGATTTTTGCCATTGAAAAACATGTTTTTCATATACCAGAAATGTTTGAAGCTACTGACTGAATGAAAGGAGCTGGCATCTCACTCTCTTTGAATCTTCTTTATCATGCTAGGATTAACAGGAAAAAGCAAAAAATTTCAGAATTGCACCTTGCAATGTGGAGATATTACTGTTTGTGCATTTACAATATTCATTGATTTTTGCCATTGAAAAACGTCCAGAAATGTTTGAAGCTACTGACTGAATGAAAGGAGCTGGCATCTCACTCTCTTTGAATCTTCTTTATCATGCTAGGATTAGCAGGAAAAAGCAAAAAAATTCAGAATTGCACCTTGCAATGTGGAGATATTACTGTTTGTGCATTTACAATATTCATTGATTTTTGCCATTGAAAAACATGTTTTTCATATACCAGAAATGTTTGAAGCTACTGACTGAATGAAAGGAGCTGGCATCTCACTCTCTTTGAATCTTCTTTATCATGCTAGGATTAGCAGGAAAAAGCAAAAAATTTCAGAATTGCACCTTGCAATGTGGAGATATTACTGTTTGTGCATTTACAATATTCATTGATTTTTGCCATTGAAAAACGTCCAGAAATGTTTGAAGCTACTGACTGAATGAAAGGAGCTGGCATCTCACTCTCTTTGAATCTTCTTTATCATGCTAGGATTAGCAGGAAAAAGCAAAAAATTTCAGAATTGCACCTTGCAATGTGGAGATATTACTGTTTGTGCATTTACAATATTCATTGATTTTTGCCATTGAAAAACGTCCAGAAATGTTTGAAGCTACTGACTGAATGAAAGGAGCTGGCATCTCACTCTCTTTGAATCTTCTTTATCATGCTAGGATTAGCAGGAAAAAGCAAAAAATTTCAGAATTGCACCTTGCAATGTGGAGACATTACTGTTTGTGCATTTACAATATTCATTGATTTTTGCCATTGAAAAACATCATGTTATTCATATACCAGAAATGTTTGAAGCTACTGACTGAATGAAAGGAGCTGGCATCTCACTCTCTTTGAATCTTCTTTATCATGCTAGGATTAGCAGGAAAAAGCAAAAAATTTCAGAATTGCACCTTGCAATGTGGAGATATTACTGTTTGTGCATTTACAATATTCATTGATTTTTGCCATTGAAAAACATGTTTTTCATATACTAGAAATGTTTGAAGCTACTGACTGAATGAAAGGAGCTGGCATCTCACTCTCTTTGAATCTTCTTTATCATGCTAGGATTAGCAGTAAAAAGCAAAAAATTTCAGAATTGCACCTTGCAATGTGGAGATATTACTGTTTGTGCATTTACAATATTCATTGATTTTTGCCATTGAAAAACATGTTTTTCATATACCAGAAATGTTTGAAGCTACTGACTGAATGAAAGGAGCTGGCATCTCACTCTCTTTGAATCTTCTTTATCATGCTAGGATTAACAGGAAAAAGCAAAAAATTTCAGAATTGCACCTTGCAATGTGGAGATATTACTGTTTGTGCATTTACAATATTCATTGATTTTTGCCATTGAAAAACGTCCAGAAATGTTTGAAGCTACTGACTGAATGAAAGGAGCTGGCATCTCACTCTCTTTGAATCTTCTTTATCATGCTAGGATTAGCAGGAAAAAGCAAAAAATTTCAGAATTGCACATTGCAATGTGTAGATATTACTGTTTGTGCATTTACAATATTCATTGATTTTTGCCAGTGAAAAACATGTTTTTCATATACCAGAAATGTTTGAAGCTACTAACTGAATGAAAGGAGCTGGCATCTCACTCTCTTTGAATCTTCTTTATCATGCTAGGATTAACAGGAAAAAGCAAAAAATTTCAGAATTGCACCTTGCAATGTGGAGATATTACTGTTTGTGCATTTACAATATTCATTGATTTTTGCCATTGAAAAACGTCCAGAAATGTTTGAAGCTACTGACTGAATGAAAGGAGCTGGCATCTCACTCTCTTTGAATCTTCTTTATCATGCTAGGATTAGCAGGAAAAAGCAAAAAATTTCAGAATTGCACCTTGCAATGTGGAGATATTACTGTTTGTGCATTTACAATATTCATTGATTTTTGCCATTGAAAAACGTCCAGAAATGTTTGAAGCTACTGACTGAATGAAAGGAGCTGGCATCTCACTCTCTTTGAATCTTCTTTATCATGCTAGGATTAGCAGGAAAAAGCAAAAAATTTCAGAATTGCATCTTGCAATGTGGAGATATTACTGTTTGTGCATTTACAATATTCATTGATTTTTGCCATTGAAAAACATGTTTTTCATATACCAGAAATGTTTGAAGCTACTGACTGAATGAAAGGAGCTGGCATCTCACTCTCCTTGAATCTTCTTTATCATGCTAGGATTAGCAGGAAAAAGCAAAAAATTTCAGAATTGCACCTTGCAATGTGGAGATATTACTGTTTGTGCATTTACAATATTCATTGATTTTTGCCATTGAAAAACATGTTTTTCATATACCAGAAATGTTTGAAGCTACTGACTGAATGAAAGGAGCTGGCATCTCACTCTCTTTGAATCTTCTTTATCATGCTAGGATTAGCAGGAAAAAGCAAAAAATTTCAGAATTGCACCTTGCAATGTGGAGATATTACTGTTTGTGCATTTACAATATTCATTGATTTTTGCCATTGAAAAACGTCCAGAAATGTTTGAAGCTACTGACTGAATGAAAGGAGCTGGCATCTCACTCTCTTTGAATCTTCTTTATCATGCTAGGATTAGCAGGAAAAAGCAAAAAATTTCAGAATTGCACCTTGCAATGTGGAGATATTACTGTTTGTGCATTTACAATATTCATTGATTTTTGCCATTGAAAAACGTCCAGAAATGTTTGAAGCTACTGACTGAATGAAAGGAGCTGGCATCTCACTCTCTTTGAATCTTCTTTATCATGCTAGGATTAGCAGGAAAAAGCAAAAAAATTCAGAATTGCACCTTGTAATGTGGAGATATTACTGTTTGTGCATTTACAATATTCATTGATTTTTGCCATTGAAAAACATCATGTTATTCATATACCAGAAATGTTTGAAGCTACTGACTGAATGAAAGGAGCTGGCATCTCACTCTCTTTGAATCTTCTTTATCATGCTAGGATTAGCAGGAAAAAGCAAAAAATTTCAGAATTGCACCTTGCAATGTGGAGATATTACTGTTTGTGCATTTACAATATTCATTGATTTTTGCCATTGAAAAACATGCTTTTCATATACCAGAAATGTTTGAAGCTACTGACTGAATGAAAGGAGCTGGCATCTCACTCTCTTTGAATCTTCTTTATCATGCTAGGATTAGCAGTAAAAAGCAAAAAATTTCAGAATTGCACCTTGCAATGTGGAGATATTACTGTTTGTGCATTTACAATATTCATTGATTTTTGCCATTGAAAAACATGTTTTTCATATACCAGAAATGTTTGAAGCTACTGACTGAATGAAAGGAGCTGGCATCTCACTCTCTTTGAATCTTCTTTATCATGCTAGGATTAACAGGAAAAAGCAAAAAATTTCAGAATTGCACCTTGCAATGTGGAGATATTACTGTTTGTGCATTTACAATATTCATTGATTTTTGCCATTGAAAAACGTCCAGAAATGTTTGAAGCTACTGACTGAATGAAAGGAGCTGGCATCTCACTCTCTTTGAATCTTCTTTATCATGCTAGGATTAGCAGGAAAAAGCAAAAAAATTCAGAATTGCACCTTGCAATGTGGAGATATTACTGTTTGTGCATTTACAATATTCATTGATTTTTGCCATTGAAAAACATGTTTTTCATATACCAGAAATGTTTGAAGCTACTGACTGAATGAAAGGAGCTGGCATCTCACTCTCTTTGAATCTTCTTTATCATGCTAGGATTAGCAGGAAAAAGCAAAAAATTTCAGAATTGCACCTTGCAATGTGGAGATATTACTGTTTGTGCATTTACAATATTCATTGATTTTTGCCATTGAAAAACGTCCAGAAATGTTTGAAGCTACTGACTGAATGAAAGGAGCTGGCATCTCACTC
Organism: Phyllobates terribilis; assembly: GCF_046119375.1. NCBI lineage: Eukaryota > Metazoa > Chordata > Amphibia > Anura > Dendrobatidae > Phyllobates > Phyllobates terribilis. The sequence continues at coordinate 85,487 of NW_027365689.1, read as the reverse complement.
TCTTTGAATCTTCTTTATCATGCTAGGATTAGCAGGAAAAAGCAAAAAATTTCAGAATTGCACCTTGCAATGTGGAGATATTACTGTTTGTGCATTTACAATATTCATTGATTTTTGCCATTGAAAAACGTCCAGAAATGTTTGAAGCTACTGACTGAATGAAAGGAGCTGGCATCTCACTCTCTTTGAATCTTCTTTATCATGCTAGGATTAGCAGGAAAAAGCAAAAAATTTCAGAATTGCACCTTGCAATGTGGAGACATTACTGTTTGTGCATTTACAATATTCATTGATTTTTGCCATTGAAAAACATCATGTTATTCATATACCAGAAATGTTTGAAGCTACTGACTGAATGAAAGGAGCTGGCATCTCACTCTCTTTGAATCTTCTTTATCATGCTAGGATTAGCAGGAAAAAGCAAAAAATTTCAGAATTGCACCTTGCAATGTGGAGATATTACTGTTTGTGCATTTACAATATTCATTGATTTTTGCCATTGAAAAACATGTTTTTCATATACTAGAAATGTTTGAAGCTACTGACTGAATGAAAGGAGCTGGCATCTCACTCTCTTTGAATCTTCTTTATCATGCTAGGATTAGCAGTAAAAAGCAAAAAATTTCAGAATTGCACCTTGCAATGTGGAGATATTACTGTTTGTGCATTTACAATATTCATTGATTTTTGCCATTGAAAAACATGTTTTTCATATACCAGAAATGTTTGAAGCTACTGACTGAATGAAAGGAGCTGGCATCTCACTCTCTTTGAATCTTCTTTATCATGCTAGGATTAACAGGAAAAAGCAAAAAATTTCAGAATTGCACCTTGCAATGTGGAGATATTACTGTTTGTGCATTTACAATATTCATTGATTTTTGCCATTGAAAAACGTCCAGAAATGTTTGAAGCTACTGACTGAATGAAAGGAGCTGGCATCTCACTCTCTTTGAATCTTCTTTATCATGCTAGGATTAGCAGGAAAAAGCAAAAAATTTCAGAATTGCACATTGCAATGTGTAGATATTACTGTTTGTGCATTTACAATATTCATTGATTTTTGCCAGTGAAAAACATGTTTTTCATATACCAGAAATGTTTGAAGCTACTAACTGAATGAAAGGAGCTGGCATCTCACTCTCTTTGAATCTTCTTTATCATGCTAGGATTAACAGGAAAAAGCAAAAAATTTCAGAATTGCACCTTGCAATGTGGAGATATTACTGTTTGTGCATTTACAATATTCATTGATTTTTGCCATTGAAAAACGTCCAGAAATGTTTGAAGCTACTGACTGAATGAAAGGAGCTGGCATCTCACTCTCTTTGAATCTTCTTTATCATGCTAGGATTAGCAGGAAAAAGCAAAAAATTTCAGAATTGCACCTTGCAATGTGGAGATATTACTGTTTGTGCATTTACAATATTCATTGATTTTTGCCATTGAAAAACGTCCAGAAATGTTTGAAGCTACTGACTGAATGAAAGGAGCTGGCATCTCACTCTCTTTGAATCTTCTTTATCATGCTAGGATTAGCAGGAAAAAGCAAAAAATTTCAGAATTGCATCTTGCAATGTGGAGATATTACTGTTTGTGCATTTACAATATTCATTGATTTTTGCCATTGAAAAACATGTTATTCATATACCAGAAATGTTTGAAGCTACTGACTGAATGAAAGGAGCTGGCATCTCACTCTCTTTGAATCTTCTTTATCATGCTAGGATTAGCAGGAAAAAGCAAAAAATTTCAGAATTGCACCTTGCAATGTGGAGATATTACTGTTTGTGCATTTACAATATTCATTGATTTTTGCCAGTGAAAAACATGTTTTTCATATACCAGAAATGTTTGAAGCTACTGACTGAATGAAAGGAGCTGGCATCTCACTCTCTTTGAATCTTCTTTATCATGCTAGGATTAACAGGAAAAAGCAAAAAATTTCAGAATTGCACCTTGCAATGTGGAGATATTACTGTTTGTGCATTTACAATATTCATTGATTTTTGCCATTGAAAAACGTCCAGAAATGTTTGAAGCTACTGACTGAATGAAAGGAGCTGGCATCTCACTCTCTTTGAATCTTCTTTATCATGCTAGGATTAGCAGGAAAAAGCAAAAAATTTCAGAATTGCACCTTGCAATGTGGAGATATTACTGTTTGTGCATTTACAATATTCATTGATTTTTGCCAGTGAAAACATGTTTTTCATATACCAGAAATGTTTGAAGCTACTGACTGAATGAAAGGAGCTGGCATCTCACTCTCTTTGAATCTTCTTTATCATGCTAGGATTAACAGGAAAAAGCAAAAAATTTCAGAATTGCACCTTGCAATGTGGAGATATTACTGTTTGTGCATTTACAATATTCATTGATTTTTGCCATTGAAAAACATGTTTTTCATATACCAGAAATGTTTGAAGCTACTGACTGAATGAAAGGAGCTGGCATCTCACTCTCTTTGAATCTTCTTTATCATGCTAGGATTAACAGGAAAAAGCAAAAAATTTCAGAATTGCACCTTGCAATGTGGAGATATTACTGTTTGTGCATTTACAATATTCATTGATTTTTGCCATTGAAAAACATGTTTTTCATATACCAGAAATGTTTGAAGCTACTGACTGAATGAAAGGAGCTGGCATCTCACTCTCTTTGAATCTTCTTTATCATGCTAGGATTAACAGGAAAAAGCAAAAAATTTCAGAATTGCACCTTGCAATGTGGAGATATTACTGTTTGTGCATTTACAATATTCATTGATTTTTGCCATTGAAAAACGTCCAGAAATGTTTGAAGCTACTGACTGAATGAAAGGAGCTGGCATCTCACTCTCTTTGAATCTTCTTTATCATGCTAGGATTAGCAGGAAAAAGCAAAAAATTTCAGAATTGCACATTGCAATGTGTAGATATTACTGTTTGTGCATTTACAATATTCATTGATTTTTGCCAGTGAAAAACATGTTTTTCATATACCAGAAATGTTTGAAGCTACTAACTGAATGAAAGGAGCTGGCATCTCACTCTCTTTGAATCTTCTTTATCATGCTAGGATTAACAGGAAAAAGCAAAAAATTTCAGAATTGCACCTTGCAATGTGGAGATATTACTGTTTGTGCATTTACAATATTCATTGATTTTTGCCATTGAAAAACGTCCAGAAATGTTTGAAGCTACTGACTGAATGAAAGGAGCTGGCATCTCACTCTCTTTGAATCTTCTTTATCATGCTAGGATTAGCAGGAAAAAGCAAAAAATTTCAGAATTGCACCTTGCAATGTGGAGATATTACTGTTTGTGCATTTACAATATTCATTGATTTTTGCCATTGAAAAACGTCCAGAAATGTTTGAAGCTACTGACTGAATGAAAGGAGCTGGCATCTCACTCTCTTTGAATCTTCTTTATCATGCTAGGATTAGCAGGAAAAAGCAAAATATTTCAGAATTGCACCCTGCAATGTGGAGATATTACTGTTTGTGCATTTACAATATTCATTGATTTTTGCCATTGAAAAACATGTTTTTCATATACCAGAAATGTTTGAAGCTACTGACTGAATGAAAGGAGCTGGCATCTCACTCTCTTTGAATCTTCTTTATCATGCTAGGATTAGCAGGAAAAAGCAAAAAATTTCAGAATTGCACCTTGCAATGTGGAGATATTACTGTTTGTGCATTTACAATATTCATTGATTTTTGCCATTGAAAAACATGTTTTTCATATACCAGAAATGTTTGAAGCTACTGACTGAATGAAAGGAGCTGGCATCTCACTCTCTTTGAATCTTCTTTATCATGCTAGGATTAGCAGGAAAAAGCAAAAAATTTCAGAATTGCACCTTGCAATGTGGAGATATTACTGTTTGTGCATTTACAATATTCATTGATTTTTGCCATTGAAAAACGTCCAGAAATGTTTGAAGCTACTGACTGAATGAAAGGAGCTGGCATCTCACTCTCTTTGAATCTTCTTTATCATGCTAGGATTAGCAGGAAAAAGCAAAAAATTTCAGAATTGCACCTTGCAATGTGGAGATATTACTGTTTGTGCATTTACAATATTCATTGATTTTTGCCATTGAAAAACGTCCAGAAATGTTTGAAGCTACTGACTGAATGAAAGGAGCTGGCATCTCACTCTCTTTGAATCTTCTTTATCATGCTAGGATTAGCAGGAAAAAGCAAACAATTTCAGAATTGCACCTTGCAATGTGGAGATATTACTGTTTGTGCATTTACAATATTCATTGATTTTTGCCATTGAAAAACATCATGTTATTCATATACCAGAAATGTTTGAAGCTACTGACTGAATGAAAGGAGCTGGCATCTCACTCTCTTTGAATCTTCTTTATCATGCTAGGATTAGCAGGAAAAAGCAAAAAATTTCAGAATTGCACCTTGCAATGTGGAGATATTACTGTTTGTGCATTTACAATATTCATTGATTTTTGCCATTGAAAAACATGTTTTTCATATACCAGAAATGTTTGAAGCTACTGACTGAATGAAAGGAGCTGGCATCTCACTCTCTTTGAATCTTCTTTATCATGCTAGGATTAGCAGTAAAAAGCAAAAAATTTCAGAATTGCACCTTGCAATGTGGAGATATTACTGTTTGTGCATTTACAATATTCATTGATTTTTGCCATTGAAAAACATGTTTTTCATATACCAGAAATGTTTGAAGCTACTGACTGAATGAAAGGAGCTGGCATCTCACTCTCTTTGAATCTTCTTTATCATGCTAGGATTAACAGGAAAAAGCAAAAAGTTTCAGAATTGCACCTTGCAATGTGGAGATATTACTGTTTGTGCATTTACAATATTCATTGATTTTTGCCATTGAAAAACGTCCAGAAATGTTTGAAGCTACTGACTGAATGAAAGGAGCTGGCATCTCACTCTCTTTGAATCTTCTTTATCATGCTAGGATTAGCAGGAAAAAGCAAAAAAATTCAGAATTGCACCTTGCAATGTGGAGATATTACTGTTTGTGCATTTACAATATTCATTGATTTTTGCCATTGAAAAACATGTTTTTCATATACCAGAAATGTTTGAAGCTACTGACTGAATGAAAGGAGCTGGCATCTCACTCTCTTTGAATCTTCTTTATCATGCTAGGATTAGCAGGAAAAAGCAAAAAATTTCAGAATTGCACCTTGCAATGTGGAGATATTACTGTTTGTGCATTTACAATATTCATTGATTTTTGCCATTGAAAAACGTCCAGAAATGTTTGAAGCTACTGACTGAATGAAAGGAGCTGGCATCTCACTCTCTTTGAATCTTCTTTATCATGCTAGGATTAGCAGGAAAAAGCAAAAAATTTCAGAATTGCACCTTGCAATGTGGAGATATTACTGTTTGTGCATTTACAATATTCATTGATTTTTGCCATTGAAAAACGTCCAGAAATGTTTGAAGCTACTGACTGAATGAAAGGAGCTGGCATCTCACTCTCTTTGAATCTTCTTTATCATGCTAGGATTAGCAGGAAAAAGCAAAAAATTTCAGAATTGCACCTTGCAATGTGGAGACATTACTGTTTGTGCATTTACAATATTCATTGATTTTTGCCATTGAAAAACATCATGTTATTCATATACCAGAAATGTTTGAAGCTACTGACTGAATGAAAGGAGCTGGCATCTCACTCTCTTTGAATCTTCTTTATCATGCTAGGATTAGCAGGAAAAAGCAAAAAATTTCAGAATTGCACCTTGCAATGTGGAGATATTACTGTTTGTGCATTTACAATATTCATTGATTTTTGCCATTGAAAAACATGTTTTTCATATACTAGAAATGTTTGAAGCTACTGACTGAATGAAAGGAGCTGGCATCTCACTCTCTTTGAATCTTCTTTATCATGCTAGAATTAGCAGTAAAAAGCAAAAAATTTCAGAATTGCACCTTGCAATGTGGAGATATTACTGTTTGTGCATTTACAATATTCATTGATTTTTGCCATTGAAAAACATGTTTTTCATATACCAGAAATGTTTGAAGCTACTGACTGAATGAAAGGAGCTGGCATCTCACTCTCTTTGAATCTTCTTTATCATGCTAGGATTAACAGGAAAAAGCAAAAAATTTCAGAATTGCACCTTGCAATGTGGAGATATTACTGTTTGTGCATTTACAATATTCATTGATTTTTGCCATTGAAAAACGTCCAGAAATGTTTGAAGCTACTGACTGAATGAAAGGAGCTGGCATCTCACTCTCTTTGAATCTTCTTTATCATGCTAGGATTAGCAGGAAAAAGCAAAAAATTTCAGAATTGCACATTGCAATGTGTAGATATTACTGTTTGTGCATTTACAATATTCATTGATTTTTGCCAGTGAAAAACATGTTTTTCATATACCAGAAATGTTTGAAGCTACTAACTGAATGAAAGGAGCTGGCATCTCACTCTCTTTGAATCTTCTTTATCATGCTAGGATTAACAGGAAAAAGCAAAAAATTTCAGAATTGCACCTTGCAATGTGGAGATATTACTGTTTGTGCATTTACAATATTCATTGATTTTTGCCATTGAAAAACGTCCAGAAATGTTTGAAGCTACTGACTGAATGAAAGGAGCTGGCATCTCACTCTCTTTGAATCTTCTTTATCATGCTAGGATTAGCAGGAAAAAGCAAAAAATTTCAGAATTGCACCTTGCAATGTGGAGATATTACTGTTTGTGCATTTACAATATTCATTGATTTTTGCCATTGAAAAACGTCCAGAAATGTTTGAAGCTACTGACTGAATGAAAGGAGCTGGCATCTCACTCTCTTTGAATCTTCTTTATCATGCTAGGATTAGCAGGAAAAAGCAAAAAATTTCAGAATTGCACCTTGCAATGTGGAGATATTACTGTTTGTGCATTTACAATATTCATTGATTTTTGCCATTGAAAAACATGTTTTTCATATACCAGAAATGTTTGAAGCTACTGACTGAATGAAAGGAGCTGGCATCTCACTCTCTTTGAATCTTCTTTATCATGCTAGGATTAGCAGTAAAAAGCAAAAAATTTCAGAATTGCACCTTGCAATGTGGAGATATTACTGTTTGTGCATTTACAATATTCATTGATTTTTGCCATTGAAAAACATGTTTTTCATATACCAGAAATGTTTGAAGCTACTGACTGAATGAAAGGAGCTGGCATCTCACTCTCTTTGAATCTTCTTTATCATGCTAGGATTAACAGGAAAAAGCAAAAAATTTCAGAATTGCACCTTGCAATGTGGAGATATTACTGTTTGTGCATTTACAATATTCATTGATTTTTGCCATTGAAAAACGTCCAGAAATGTTTGAAGCTACTGACTGAATGAAAGGAGCTGGCATCTCACTCTCTTTGAATCTTCTTTATCATGCTAGGATTAGCAGGAAAAAGCAAAAAAATTCAGAATTGCACCTTGCAATGTGGAGATATTACTGTTTGTGCATTTACAATATTCATTGATTTTTGCCATTGAAAAACATGTTTTTCATATACCAGAAATGTTTGAAGCTACTGACTGAATGAAAGGAGCTGGCATCTCACTCTCTTTGAATCTTCTTTATCATGCTAGGATTAGCAGGAAAAAGCAAAAAATTTCAGAATTGCACCTTGCAATGTGGAGATATTACTGTTTGTGCATTTACAATATTCATTGATTTTTGCCATTGAAAAACGTCCAGAAATGTTTGAAGCTACTGACTGAATGAAAGGAGCTGGCATCTCACTCTCTTTGAATCTTCTTTATCATGCTAGGATTAGCAGGAAAAAGCAAAAAATTTCAGAATTGCACCTTGCAATGTGGAGATATTACTGTTTGTGCATTTACAATATTCATTGATTTTTGCCATTGAAAAACGTCCAGAAATGTTTGAAGCTACTGACTGAATGAAAGGAGCTGGCATCTCACTCTCTTTGAATCTTCTTTATCATGCTAGGATTAGCAGGAAAAAGCAAAAAATTTCAGAATTGCACCTTGCAATGTTGAGACATTACTGTTTGTGCATTTACAATATTCATTGATTTTTGCCATTGAAAAACATCATGTTATTCATATACCAGAAATGTTTGAAGCTACTGACTGAATGAAAGGAGCTGGCATCTCACTCTCTTTGAATCTTCTTTATCATGCTAGGATTAGCAGGAAAAAGCAAAAAATTTCAGAATTGCACCTTGCAATGTGGAGATATTACTGTTTGTGCATTTACAATATTCATTGATTTTTGCCATTGAAAAACATGTTTTTCATATACTAGAAATGTTTGAAGCTACTGACTGAATGAAAGGAGCTGGCATCTCACTCTCTTTGAATCTTCTTTATCATGCTAGAATTAGCAGTAAAAAGCAAAAAATTTCAGAATTGCACCTTGCAATGTGGAGATATTACTGTTTGTGCATTTACAATATTCATTGATTTTTGCCATTGAAAAACATGTTTTTCATATACCAGAAATGTTTGAAGCTACTGACTGAATGAAAGGAGCTGGCATCTCACTCTCTTTGAATCTTCTTTATCATGCTAGGATTAACAGGAAAAAGCAAAAAATTTCAGAATTGCACCTTGCAATGTGGAGATATTACTGTTTGTGCATTTACAATATTCATTGATTTTTGCCATTGAAAAACGTCCAGAAATGTTTGAAGCTACTGACTGAATGAAAGGAGCTGGCATCTCACTCTCTTTGAATCTTCTTTATCATGCTAGGATTAGCAGGAAAAAGCAAAAAATTTCAGAATTGCACATTGCAATGTGTAGATATTACTGTTTGTGCATTTACAATATTCATTGATTTTTGCCAGTGAAAAACATGTTTTTCATATACCAGAAATGTTTGAAGCTACTAACTGAATGAAAGGAGCTGGCATCTCACTCTCTTTGAATCTTCTTTATCATGCTAGGATTAACAGGAAAAAGCAAAAAATTTCAGAATTGCACCTTGCAATGTGGAGATATTACTGTTTGTGCATTTACAATATTCATTGATTTTTGCCATTGAAAAACGTCCAGAAATGTTTGAAGCTACTGACTGAATGAAAGGAGCTGGCATCTCACTCTCTTTGAATCTTCTTTATCATGCTAGGATTAGCAGGAAAAAGCAAAAAATTTCAGAATTGCACCTTGCAATGTGGAGATATTACTGTTTGTGCATTTACAATATTCATTGATTTTTGCCATTGAAAAACGTCCAGAAATGTTTGAAGCTACTGACTGAATGAAAGGAGCTGGCATCTCACTCTCTTTGAATCTTCTTTATCATGCTAGGATTAGCAGGAAAAAGCAAAATATTTCAGAATTGCACCCTGCAATGTGGAGATATTACTGTTTGTGCATTTACAATATTCATTGATTTTTGCCATTGAAAAACATGTTTTTCATATACCAGAAATGTTTGAAGCTACTGACTGAATGAAAGGAGCTGGCATCTCACTCTCTTTGAATCTTCTTTATCATGCTAGGATTAGCAGGAAAAAGCAAAAAATTTCAGAATTGCACCTTGCAATGTGGAGATATTACTGTTTGTGCATTTACAATATTCATTGATTTTTGCCATTGAAAAACATGTTTTTCATATACCAGAAATGTTTGAAGCTACTGACTGAATGAAAGGAGCTGGCATCTCACTCTCTTTGAATCTTCTTTATCATGCTAGGATTAGCAGGAAAAAGCAAAAAATTTCAGAATTGCACCTTGCAATGTGGAGATATTACTGTTTGTGCATTTACAATATTCATTGATTTTTGCCATTGAAAAACGTCCAGAAATGTTTGAAGCTACTGACTGAATGAAAGGAGCTGGCATCTCACTCTCTTTGAATCTTCTTTATCATGCTAGGATTAGCAGGAAAAAGCAAAAAATTTCAGAATTGCACCTTGCAATGTGGAGATATTACTGTTTGTGCATTTACAATATTCATTGATTTTTGCCATTGAAAAACGTCCAGAAATGTTTGAAGCTACTGACTGAATGAAAGGAGCTGGCATCTCACTCTCTTTGAATCTTCTTTATCATGCTAGGATTAGCAGGAAAAAGCAAACAATTTCAGAATTGCACCTTGCAATGTGGAGATATTACTGTTTGTGCATTTACAATATTCATTGATTTTTGCCATTGAAAAACATCATGTTATTCATATACCAGAAATGTTTGAAGCTACTGACTGAATGAAAGGAGCTGGCATCTCACTCTCTTTGAATCTTCTTTATCATGCTAGGATTAGCAGGAAAAAGCAAAAAATTTCAGAATTGCACCTTGCAATGTGGAGATATTACTGTTTGTGCATTTACAATATTCATTGATTTTTGCCATTGAAAAACATGTTTTTCATATACCAGAAATGTTTGAAGCTACTGACTGAATGAAAGGAGCTGGCATCTCACTCTCTTTGAATCTTCTTTATCATGCTAGGATTAGCAGTAAAAAGCAAAAAATTTCAGAATTGCACCTTGCAATGTGGAGATATTACTGTTTGTGCATTTACAATATTCATTGATTTTTGCCATTGAAAAACATGTTTTTCATATACCAGAAATGTTTGAAGCTACTGACTGAATGAAAGGAGCTGGCATCTCACTCTCTTTGAATCTTCTTTATCATGCTAGGATTAACAGGAAAAAGCAAAAAGTTTCAGAATTGCACCTTGCAATGTGGAGATATTACTGTTTGTGCATTTACAATATTCATTGATTTTTGCCATTGAAAAACGTCCAGAAATGTTTGAAGCTACTGACTGAATGAAAGGAGCTGGCATCTCACTCTCTTTGAATCTTCTTTATCATGCTAGGATTAGCAGGAAAAAGCAAAAAATTTCAGAATTGCACATTGCAATGTGTAGATATTACTGTTTGTGCATTTACAATATTCATTGATTTTTGCCAGTGAAAAACATGTTTTTCATATACCAGAAATGTTTGAAGCTACTAACTGAATGAAAGGAGCTGGCATCTCACTCTCTTTGAATCTTCTTTATCATGCTAGGATTAACAGGAAAAAGCAAAAAATTTCAGAATTGCACCTTGCAATGTGGAGATATTACTGTTTGTGCATTTACAATATTCATTGATTTTTGCCATTGAAAAACGTCCAGAAATGTTTGAAGCTACTGACTGAATGAAAGGAGCTGGCATCTCACTCTCTTTGAATCTTCTTTATCATGCTAGGATTAGCAGGAAAAAGCAAAAAATTTCAGAATTGCACCTTGCAATGTGGAGATATTACTGTTTGTGCATTTACAATATTCATTGATTTTTGCCATTGAAAAACGTCCAGAAATGTTTGAAGCTACTGACTGAATGAAAGGAGCTGGCATCTCACTCTCTTTGAATCTTCTTTATCATGCTAGGATTAGCAGGAAAAAGCAAAATATTTCAGAATTGCACCCTGCAATGTGGAGATATTACTGTTTGTGCATTTACAATATTCATTGATTTTTGCCATTGAAAAACATGTTTTTCATATACCAGAAATGTTTGAAGCTACTGACTGAATGAAAGGAGCTGGCATCTCACTCTCTTTGAATCTTCTTTATCATGCTAGGATTAGCAGGAAAAAGCAAAAAATTTCAGAATTGCACCTTGCAATGTGGAGATATTACTGTTTGTGCATTTACAATATTCATTGATTTTTGCCATTGAAAAACATGTTTTTCATATACCAGAAATGTTTGAAGCTACTGACTGAATGAAAGGAGCTGGCATCTCACTCTCTTTGAATCTTCTTTATCATGCTAGGATTAGCAGGAAAAAGCAAAAAATTTCAGAATTGCACCTTGCAATGTGGAGATATTACTGTTTGTGCATTTACAATATTCATTGATTTTTGCCATTGAAAAACGTCCAGAAATGTTTGAAGCTACTGACTGAATGAAAGGAGCTGGCATCTCACTCTCTTTGAATCTTCTTTATCATGCTAGGATTAGCAGGAAAAAGCAAAAAATTTCAGAATTGCACCTTGCAATGTGGAGATATTACTGTTTGTGCATTTACAATATTCATTGATTTTTGCCATTGAAAAACGTCCAGAAATGTTTGAAGCTACTGACTGAATGAAAGGAGCTGGCATCTCACTCTCTTTGAATCTTCTTTATCATGCTAGGATTAGCAGGAAAAAGCAAACAATTTCAGAATTGCACCTTGCAATGTGGAGATATTACTGTTTGTGCATTTACAATATTCATTGATTTTTGCCATTGAAAAACATCATGTTATTCATATACCAGAAATGTTTGAAGCTACTGACTGAATGAAAGGAGCTGGCATCTCACTCTCTTTGAATCTTCTTTATCATGCTAGGATTAGCAGGAAAAAGCAAAAAATTTCAGAATTGCACCTTGCAATGTGGAGATATTACTGTTTGTGCATTTACAATATTCATTGATTTTTGCCATTGAAAAACATGTTTTTCATATACCAGAAATGTTTGAAGCTACTGACTGAATGAAAGGAGCTGGCATCTCACTCTCTTTGAATCTTCTTTATCATGCTAGGATTAGCAGTAAAAAGCAAAAAATTTCAGAATTGCACCTTGCAATGTGGAGATATTACTGTTTGTGCATTTACAATATTCATTGATTTTTGCCATTGAAAAACATGTTTTTCATATACCAGAAATGTTTGAAGCTACTGACTGAATGAAAGGAGCTGGCATCTCACTCTCTTTGAATCTTCTTTATCATGCTAGGATTAACAGGAAAAAGCAAAAAGTTTCAGAATTGCACCTTGCAATGTGGAGATATTACTGTTTGTGCATTTACAATATTCATTGATTTTTGCCATTGAAAAACGTCCAGAAATGTTTGAAGCTACTGACTGAATGAAAGGAGCTGGCATCTCACTCTCTTTGAATCTTCTTTATCATGCTAGGATTAGCAGGAAAAAGCAAAAAAATTCAGAATTGCACCTTGCAATGTGGAGATATTACTGTTTGTGCATTTACAATATTCATTGATTTTTGCCATTGAAAAACATGTTTTTCATATACCAGAAATGTTTGAAGCTACTGACTGAATGAAAGGAGCTGGCATCTCACTCTCTTTGAATCTTCTTTATCATGCTAGGATTAGCAGGAAAAAGCAAAAAATTTCAGAATTGCACCTTGCAATGTGGAGATATTACTGTTTGTGCATTTACAATATTCATTGATTTTTGCCATTGAAAAACGTCCAGAAATGTTTGAAGCTACTGACTGAATGAAAGGAGCTGGCATCTCACTCTCTTTGAATCTTCTTTATCATGCTAGGATTAGCAGGAAAAAGCAAAAAATTTCAGAATTGCACCTTGCAATGTGGAGATATTACTGTTTGTGCATTTACAATATTCATTGATTTTTGCCATTGAAAAACGTCCAGAAATGTTTGAAGCTACTGACTGAATGAAAGGAGCTGGCATCTCACTCTCTTTGAATCTTCTTTATCATGCTAGGATTAGCAGGAAAAAGCAAAAAATTTCAGAATTGCACCTTGCAATGTGGAGACATTACTGTTTGTGCATTTACAATATTCATTGATTTTTGCCATTGAAAAACATCATGTTATTCATATACCAGAAATGTTTGAAGCTACTGACTGAATGAAAGGAGCTGGCATCTCACTCTCTTTGAATCTTCTTTATCATGCTAGGATTAGCAGGAAAAAGCAAAAAATTTCAGAATTGCACCTTGCAATGTGGAGATATTACTGTTTGTGCATTTACAATATTCATTGATTTTTGCCATTGAAAAACATGTTTTTCATATACTAGAAATGTTTGAAGCTACTGACTGAATGAAAGGAGCTGGCATCTCACTCTCTTTGAATCTTCTTTATCATGCTAGAATTAGCAGTAAAAAGCAAAAAATTTCAGAATTGCACCTTGCAATGTGGAGATATTACTGTTTGTGCATTTACAATATTCATTGATTTTTGCCATTGAAAAACATGTTTTTCATATACCAGAAATGTTTGAAGCTACTGACTGAATGAAAGGAGCTGGCATCTCACTCTCTTTGAATCTTCTTTATCATGCTAGGATTAACAGGAAAAAGCAAAAAATTTCAGAATTGCACCTTGCAATGTGGAGATATTACTGTTTGTGCATTTACAATATTCATTGATTTTTGCCATTGAAAAACGTCCAGAAATGTTTGAAGCTACTGACTGAATGAAAGGAGCTGGCATCTCACTCTCTTTGAATCTTCTTTATCATGCTAGGATTAGCAGGAAAAAGCAAAAAATTTCAGAATTGCACATTGCAATGTGTAGATATTACTGTTTGTGCATTTACAATATTCATTGATTTTTGCCAGTGAAAAACATGTTTTTCATATACCAGAAATGTTTGAAGCTACTAACTGAATGAAAGGAGCTGGCATCTCACTCTCTTTGAATCTTCTTTATCATGCTAGGATTAACAGGAAAAAGCAAAAAATTTCAGAATTGCACCTTGCAATGTGGAGATATTACTGTTTGTGCATTTACAATATTCATTGATTTTTGCCATTGAAAAACGTCCAGAAATGTTTGAAGCTACTGACTGAATGAAAGGAGCTGGCATCTCACTCTCTTTGAATCTTCTTTATCATGCTAGGATTAGCAGGAAAAAGCAAAAAATTTCAGAATTGCACCTTGCAATGTGGAGATATTACTGTTTGTGCATTTACAATATTCATTGATTTTTGCCATTGAAAAACGTCCAGAAATGTTTGAAGCTACTGACTGAATGAAAGGAGCTGGCATCTCACTCTCTTTGAATCTTCTTTATCATGCTAGGATTAGCAGGAAAAAGCAAAAAATTTCAGAATTGCACCTTGCAATGTGGAGATATTACTGTTTGTGCATTTACAATATTCATTGATTTTTGCCATTGAAAAACATGTTTTTCATATACCAGAAATGTTTGAAGCTACTGACTGAATGAAAGGAGCTGGCATCTCACTCTCTTTGAATCTTCTTTATCATGCTAGGATTAGCAGTAAAAAGCAAAAAATTTCAGAATTGCACCTTGCAATGTGGAGATATTACTGTTTGTGCATTTACAATATTCATTGATTTTTGCCATTGAAAAACATGTTTTTCATATACCAGAAATGTTTGAAGCTACTGACTGAATGAAAGGAGCTGGCATCTCACTCTCTTTGAATCTTCTTTATCATGCTAGGATTAACAGGAAAAAGCAAAAAATTTCAGAATTGCACCTTGCAATGTGGAGATATTACTGTTTGTGCATTTACAATATTCATTGATTTTTGCCATTGAAAAACGTCCAGAAATGTTTGAAGCTACTGACTGAATGAAAGGAGCTGGCATCTCACTCTCTTTGAATCTTCTTTATCATGCTAGGATTAGCAGGAAAAAGCAAAAAAATTCAGAATTGCACCTTGCAATGTGGAGATATTACTGTTTGTGCATTTACAATATTCATTGATTTTTGCCATTGAAAAACATGTTTTTCATATACCAGAAATGTTTGAAGCTACTGACTGAATGAAAGGAGCTGGCATCTCACTCTCTTTGAATCTTCTTTATCATGCTAGGATTAGCAGGAAAAAGCAAAAAATTTCAGAATTGCACCTTGCAATGTGGAGATATTACTGTTTGTGCATTTACAATATTCATTGATTTTTGCCATTGAAAAACGTCCAGAAATGTTTGAAGCTACTGACTGAATGAAAGGAGCTGGCATCTCACTCTCTTTGAATCTTCTTTATCATGCTAGGATTAGCAGGAAAAAGCAAAAAATTTCAGAATTGCACCTTGCAATGTGGAGATATTACTGTTTGTGCATTTACAATATTCATTGATTTTTGCCATTGAAAAACGTCCAGAAATGTTTGAAGCTACTGACTGAATGAAAGGAGCTGGCATCTCACTCTCTTTGAATCTTCTTTATCATGCTAGGATTAGCAGGAAAAAGCAAAAAATTTCAGAATTGCACCTTGCAATGTTGAGACATTACTGTTTGTGCATTTACAATATTCATTGATTTTTGCCATTGAAAAACATCATGTTATTCATATACCAGAAATGTTTGAAGCTACTGACTGAATGAAAGGAGCTGGCATCTCACTCTCTTTGAATCTTCTTTATCATGCTAGGATTAGCAGGAAAAAGCAAAAAATTTCAGAATTGCACCTTGCAATGTGGAGATATTACTGTTTGTGCATTTACAATATTCATTGATTTTTGCCATTGAAAAACATGTTTTTCATATACTAGAAATGTTTGAAGCTACTGACTGAATGAAAGGAGCTGGCATCTCACTCTCTTTGAATCTTCTTTATCATGCTAGAATTAGCAGTAAAAAGCAAAAAATTTCAGAATTGCACCTTGCAATGTGGAGATATTACTGTTTGTGCATTTACAATATTCATTGATTTTTGCCATTGAAAAACATGTTTTTCATATACCAGAAATGTTTGAAGCTCCTGACTGAATGAAAGGAGCTGGCATCTCACTCTCTTTGAATCTTCTTTATCATGCTAGGATTAACAGGAAAAAGCAAAAAATTTCAGAATTGCACCTTGCAATGTGGAGATATTACTGTTTGTGCATTTACAATATTCATTGATTTTTGCCATTGAAAAACGTCCAGAAATGTTTGAAGCTACTGACTGAATGAAAGGAGCTGGCATCTCACTCTCTTTGAATCTTCTTTATCATGCTAGGATTAGCAGGAAAAAGCAAAAAATTTCAGAATTGCACATTGCAATGTGTAGATATTACTGTTTGTGCATTTACAATATTCATTGATTTTTGCCAGTGAAAAACATGTTTTTCATATACCAGAAATGTTTGAAGCTACTAACTGAATGAAAGGAGCTGGCATCTCACTCTCTTTGAATCTTCTTTATCATGCTAGGATTAACAGGAAAAAGCAAAAAATTTCAGAATTGCACCTTGCAATGTGGAGATATTACTGTTTGTGCATTTACAATATTCATTGATTTTTGCCATTGAAAAACGTCCAGAAATGTTTGAAGCTACTGACTGAATGAAAGGAGCTGGCATCTCACTCTCTTTGAATCTTCTTTATCATGCTAGGATTAGCAGGAAAAAGCAAAAAATTTCAGAATTGCACCTTGCAATGTGGAGATATTACTGTTTGTGCATTTACAATATTCATTGATTTTTGCCATTGAAAAACGTCCAGAAATGTTTGAAGCTACTGACTGAATGAAAGGAGCTGGCATCTCACTCTCTTTGAATCTTCTTTATCATGCTAGGATTAGCAGGAAAAAGCCAAAAATTTCAGAATTGCACCTTGCAATGTGGAGATATTACTGTTTGTGCATTTACAATATTCATTGATTTTTGCCAGTGAAAAACATGTTTTTCATATACCAGAAATGTTTGAAGCTACTGACTGAATGAAAGGAGCTGGCATCTCACTCTCTTTGAATCTTCTTTATCATGCTAGGATTAACAGGAAAAAGCAAAAAATTTCAGAATTGCACCTTGCAATGTGGAGATATTACTGTTTGTGCATTTACAATATTCATTGATTTTTGCCATTGAAAAACGTCCAGAAATGTTTGAAGCTACTGACTGAATGAAAGGAGCTGGCATCTCACTCTCTTTGAATCTTCTTTATCATGCTAGGATTAGCAGGAAAAAGCAAAAAATTTCAGAATTGCACCTTGCAATGTGGAGATATTACTGTTTGTGCATTTACAATATTCATTGATTTTTGCCAGTGAAAAACATGTTTTTCATATACCAGAAATGTTTGAAGCTACTGACTGAATGAAAGGAGCTGGCATCTCACTCTCTTTGAATCTTCTTTATCATGCTAGGATTAACAGGAAAAAGCAAAAAATTTCAGAATTGCACCTTGCAATGTGGAGATATTACTGTTTGTGCATTTACAATATTCATTGATTTTTGCCATTGAAAAACGTCCAGAAATGTTTGAAGCTACTGACTGAATGAAAGGAGCTGGCATCTCACTCTCTTTGAATCTTCTTTATCATGCTAGGATTAGCAGGAAAAAGCAAAAAATTTCAGAATTGCACCTTGCAATGTGGAGATATTACTGTTTGTGCATTTACAATATTCATTGATTTTTGCCAGTGAAAAACATGTTTTTCATATACCAGAAATGTTTGAAGCTACTGACTGAATGAAAGGAGCTGGCATCTCACTCTCTTTGAATCTTCTTTATCATGCTAGGATTAACAGGAAAAAGCAAAAAATTTCAGAATTGCACCTTGCAATGTGGAGATATTACTGTTTGTGCATTTACAATATTCATTGATTTTTGCCATTGAAAAACGTCCAGAAATGTTTGAAGCTACTGACTGAATGAAAGGAGCTGGCATCTCACTCTCTTTGAATCTTCTTTATCATGCTAGGATTAGCAGGAAAAAGCAAAAAATTTCAGAATTGCACATTGCAGTGTGTAGATATTACTTTTTGTGCATTTACAATATTCATTGATTTTTGCCAGTGAAAAACATGTTTTTCATATACCAGAAATGTTTGAAGCTACTAACTGAATGAAAGGAGCTGGCATCTCACTCTCTTTGAATCTTCTTTATCATGCTAGGATTAACAGGAAAAAGCAAAAAATTTCAGAATTGCACCTTGCAATGTGGAGATATTACTGTTTGTGCATTTACAATATTCATTGATTTTTGCCATTGAAAAACGTCCAGAAATGTTTGAAGCTACTGACTGAATGAAAGGAGCTGGCATCTCACTCTCTTTGAATCTTCTTTATCATGCTAGGATTAGCAGGAAAAAGCAAAAAATTTCAGAATTGCACCTTGCAATGTGGAGATATTACTGTTTGTGCATTTACAATATTCATTGATTTTTGCCATTGAAAAACGTCCAGAAATGTTTGAAGCTACTGACTGAATGAAAGGAGCTGGCATCTCACTCTCTTTGAATCTTCTTTATCATGCTAGGATTAGCAGGAAAAAGCAAAAAATTTCAGAATTGCATCTTGCAATGTGGAGATATTACTGTTTGTGCATTTACAATATTCATTGATTTTTGCCATTGAAAAACATGTTATTCATATACCAGAAATGTTTGAAGCTACTGACTGAATGAAAGGAGCTGGCATCTCACTCTCTTTGAATCTTCTTTATCATGCTAGGATTAGCAGGAAAAAGCAAACAATTTCAGAATTGCACCTTGCAATGTGGAGATATTACTGTTTGTGCATTTACAATATTCATTGATTTTTGCCAGTGAAAAACATGTTTTTCATATACCAGAAATGTTTGAAGCTACTGACTGAATGAAAGGAGCTGGCATCTCACTCTCTTTGAATCTTCTTTATAATGCTAGGATTAACAGGAAAAAGCAAAAAATTTCAGAATTGCACCTTGCAATGTGGAGATATTACTGTTTGTGCATTTACAATATTCATTGTTTTTTGCCATTGAAAAACGTCCAGAAATGTTTGAAGCTACTGACTGAATGAAAGGAGCTGGCATCTCACTCTCTTTGAATCTTCTTTATCATGCTAGGATTAGCAGGAAAAAGCAAAAAATTTCAGAATTGCACCTTGCAATGTGGAGATATTACTGTTTGTGCATTTACAATATTCATTGATTTTTGCCAGTGAAAAACATGTTTTTCATATACCAGAAATGTTTGAAGCTACTGACTGAATGAAAGGAGCTGGCATCTCACTCTCTTTGAATCTTCTTTATCATGCTAGGATTAACAGGAAAAAGCAAAAAATTTCAGAATTGCACCTTGCAATGTGGAGATATTACTGTTTGTGCATTTACAATATTCATTGATTTTTGCCATTGAAAAACATGTTTTTCATATACCAGAAATGTTTGAAGCTACTGACTGAATGAAAGGAGCTGGCATCTCACTCTCTTTGAATCTTCTTTATCATGCTAGGATTAACAGGAAAAAGCAAAAAATTTCAGAATTGCACCTTGCAATGTGGAGATATTACTGTTTGTGCATTTACAATATTCATTGATTTTTGCCATTGAAAAACGTCCAGAAATGTTTGAAGCTACTGACTGAATGAAAGGAGCTGGCATCTCACTCTCTTTGAACCTTCTTTATCATGCTAGGATTAGCAGGAAAAAGCAAAAAATTTCAGAATTGCACCTTGCAATGTGGAGATATTACTGTTTGTGCATTTACAATATTCATTGATTTTTGCCATTGAAAAACATGTTTTTCATATACCAGAAATGTTTGAAGCTACTGACTGAATGAAAGGAGCTGGCATCTCACTCTCTTTGAATCTTCTTTATCATGTTAGGATTAGCAGGAAAAAGCAAAAAATTTCAGAATTGCACCTTGCAATGTGGAGATATTACTGTTTGTGCATTTACAATATTCATTGATTTTTGCCATTGAAAAACGTCCAGAAATGTTTGAAGCTACTGACTGAATGAAAGGAGCTGGCATCTCGCTCTCTTTGAATCTTCTTTATCATGCTAGGATTAGCAGGAAAAAGCAAAAAATTTCAGAATTGCACCTTGCAATGTGGAGATATTACTGTTTGTGCATTTACAATATTCATTGATTTTTGCCATTGAAAAACGTCCAGAAATGTTTGAAGCTACTGACTGAATGAAAGGAGCTGGCATCTCACTCTCTTTGAATCTTTATCATGCTAGGATTAGCAGGAAAAAGCAAAAAATTTCAGAATTGCTCCTTGCAATGTGGAGATATTACTGTTTGTGCATTTACAATATTCATTGATTTTTGCCATTGAAAAACATCATGTTATTCATATACCAGAAATGTTTGAAGCTACTGACTGAATGAAAGGAGCTGGCATCTCTCTTTGAATCTTCTTTATCATGCTAGGATTAGCAGGAAAAAGCAAAAAATTTCAGAATTGCACCTTGCAATGTGGAGATATTACTGTTTGTGCATTTACAAAATTCATTGATTTTTGCCATTGAAAAACATGTTTTTCATATACCAGAAATGTTTGAAGCTACTGACTGAATGAAAGGAGCTGGCATCTCACTCTCTTTGAATCTTCTTTATCATGCTAGGATTAGCAGTAAAAAGCAAAAAATTTCAGAATTGCACCTTGCAATGTGGAGATATTACTGTTTGTGCATTTACAATATTCATTGATTTTTGCCATTGAAAAACATGTTTTTCATATACCAGAAATGTTTGAAGCTACTGACTGAATGAAAGGAGCTGGCATCTCACTCTCTTTGAATCTTCTTTATCATGCTAGGATTAACAGGAAAAAGCAAAAAATTTCAGAATTGCACCTTGCAATGTGGAGATATTACTGTTTGTGCATTTACAATATTCATTGATTTTTGCCATTGAAAAACGTCCAGAAATGTTTGAAGCTACTGACTGAATGAAAGGAGCTGGCATCTCACTCTCTTTGAATCTTCTTTATCATGCTAGGATTAGCAGGAAAAAGGAAAAAAATTTCAGAATTGCACCTTGCAATGTGGAGATATTACTGTTTGTGCATTTACAATATTCATTGATTTTTGCCATTGAAAAACATGTTTTTCATATACCAGAAATGTTTGAAGCTACTGACTGAATGAAAGGAGCTGGCATCTCACTCTCTTTGAATCTTCTTTATCATGCTAGGATTAACAGGAAAAAGCAAAAAATTTCAGAATTGCACCTTGCAATGTGGAGATATTACTGTTTGTGCATTTACAATATTCATTGATTTTTGCCATTGAAAAACGTCCAGAAATGTTTGAAGCTACTGACTGAATGAAAGGAGCTGGCATCTCACTCTCTTTGAATCTTCTTTATCATGCTAGGATTAGCAGGAAAAAGCAAAAAATTTCAGAATTGCACCTTGCAATGTGGAGATATTACTGTTTGTGCATTTACAATATTCATTGATTTTTGCCATTGAAAAACATGTTTTTCATATACCAGAAATGTTTGAAGCTACTGACTGAATGAAAGGAGCTGGCATCTCACTCTCTTTGAATCTTCTTTATCATGCTAGGATTAGCAGGAAAAAGCAAAAAATTTCAGAATTGCACCTTGCAATGTGGAGATATTACTGTTTGTGCATTTACAATATTCATTGATTTTTGCCATTGAAAAACGTCCAGAAATGTTTGAAGCTACTGACTGAATGAAAGGAGCTGGCATCTCACTCTCTTTGAATCTTCTTTATCATGCTAGGATTAGCAGGAAAAAGCAAAAAATTTCAGAATTGCACCTTGCAATGTGGAGATATTACTGTTTGTGCATTTACAATATTCATTGATTTTTGCCATTGAAAAACATGTTTTTCATATACCAGAAATGTTTGAAGCTACTGACTGAATGAAAGGAGCTGGCATCTCACTCTCTTTGAATCTTCTTTATCATGCTAGGATTAACAGGAAAAAGCAAAAAATTTCAGAATTGCACCTTGCAATGTGGAGATATTACTGTTTGTGCATTTACAATATTCATTGATTTTTGCCATTGAAAAACGTCCAGAAATGTTTGAAGCTACTGACTGAATGAAAGGAGCTGGCATCTCACTCTCTTTGAATCTTCTTTATCATGCTAGGATTAGCAGGAAAAAGCAAAAAATTTCAGAATTGCACCTTGCAATGTGGAGATATTACTGTTTGTGCATTTACAATATTCATTGATTTTTGCCATTGAAAAACATGTTTTTCATATACCAGAAATGTTTGAAGCTACTGACTGAATGAAAGGAGCTGGCATCTCACTCTCTTTGAATCTTCTTTATCATGCTAGGATTAGCAGGAAAAAGCAAAAAATTTCAGAATTGCACCTTGCAATGTGGAGATATTACTGTTTGTGCATTTACAATATTCATTGATTTTTGCCATTGAAAAACGTCCAGAAATGTTTGAAGCTACTGACTGAATGAAAGGAGCTGGCATCTCACTCTCTTTGAATCTTCTTTATCATGCTAGGATTAACAGGAAAAAGCAAAAAATTTCAGAATTGCACCTTGCAATGTGGAGATATTACTGTTTGTGCATTTACAATATTCATTGATTTTTGCCATTGAAAAACGTCCAGAAATGTTTGAAGCTACTGACTGAATGAAAGGAGCTGGCATCTCACTCTCTTTGAATCTTCTTTATCATGCTAGGATTAGCAGGAAAAAGCAAAAAATTTCAGAATTGCACATTGCAGTGTGTAGATATTACTTTTTGTGCATTTACAATATTCATTGATTTTTGCCAGTGAAAAACATGTTTTTCATATACCAGAAATGTTTGAAGCTACTAACTGAATGAAAGGAGCTGGCATCTCACTCTCTTTGAATCTTCTTTATCATGCTAGGATTAACAGGAAAAAGCAAAAAATTTCAGAATTGCACCTTGCAATGTGGAGATATTACTGTTTGTGCATTTACAATATTCATTGATTTTTGCCATTGAAAAACGTCCAGAAATGTTTGAAGCTACTGACTGAATGAAAGGAGCTGGCATCTCACTCTCTTTGAATCTTCTTTATCATGCTAGGATTAGCAGGAAAAAGCAAAAAATTTCAGAATTGCACCTTGCAATGTGGAGATATTACTGTTTGTGCATTTACAATATTCATTGATTTTTGCCATTGAAAAACGTCCAGAAATGTTTGAAGCTACTGACTGAATGAAAGGAGCTGGCATCTCACTCTCTTTGAATCTTCTTTATCATGCTAGGATTAGCAGGAAAAAGCAAAAAATTTCAGAATTGCATCTTGCAATGTGGAGATATTACTGTTTGTGCATTTACAATATTCATTGATTTTTGCCATTGAAAAACATGTTATTCATATACCAGAAATGTTTGAAGCTACTGACTGAATGAAAGGAGCTGGCATCTCACTCTCTTTGAATCTTCTTTATCATGCTAGGATTAGCAGGAAAAAGCAAAAAATTTCAGAATTGCACCTTGCAATGTGGAGATATTACTGTTTGTGCATTTACAATATTCATTGATTTTTGCCAGTGAAAAACATGTTTTTCATATACCAGAAATGTTTGAAGCTACTGACTGAATGAAAGGAGCTGGCATCTCACTCTCTTTGAATCTTCTTTATCATGCTAGGATTAACAGGAAAAAGCAAAAAATTTCAGAATTGCACCTTGCAATGTGGAGATATTACTGTTTGTGCATTTA
This sequence comes from Phyllobates terribilis, assembly GCF_046119375.1. Classification (NCBI taxonomy): domain Eukaryota; kingdom Metazoa; phylum Chordata; class Amphibia; order Anura; family Dendrobatidae; genus Phyllobates; species Phyllobates terribilis. Next base: position 61,427 of record NW_027365689.1, on the reverse strand, counting down.
CAATATTCATTGTTTTTTGCCATTGAAAAACGTCCAGAAATGTTTGAAGCTACTGACTGAATGAAAGGAGCTGGCATCTCACTCTCTTTGAATCTTCTTTATCATGCTAGGATTAGCAGGAAAAAGCAAAAAATTTCAGAATTGCACCTTGCAATGTGGAGATATTACTGTTTGTGCATTTACAATATTCATTGATTTTTGCCAGTGAAAAACATGTTTTTCATATACCAGAAATGTTTGAAGCTACTGACTGAATGAAAGGAGCTGGCATCTCACTCTCTTTGAATCTTCTTTATCATGCTAGGATTAACAGGAAAAAGCAAAAAATTTCAGAATTGCACCTTGCAATGTGGAGATATTACTGTTTGTGCATTTACAATATTCATTGATTTTTGCCATTGAAAAACATGTTTTTCATATAGCAGAAATGTTTGAAGCTACTGACTGAATGAAAGGAGCTGGCATCTCACTCTCTTTGAATCTTCTTTATCATGCTAGGATTAACAGGAAAAAGCAAAAAATTTCAGAATTGCACCTTGCAATGTGGAGATATTACTGTTTGTGCATTTACAATATTCATTGATTTTTGCCATTGAAAAACGTCCAGAAATGTTTGAAGCTACTGACTGAATGAAAGGAGCTGGCATCTCACTCTCTTTGAACCTTCTTTATCATGCTAGGATTAGCAGGAAAAAGCAAAAAATTTCAGAATTGCACCTTGCAATGTGGAGATATTACTGTTTGTGCATTTACAATATTCATTGATTTTTGCCATTGAAAAACATGTTTTTCATATACCAGAAATGTTTGAAGCTACTGACTGAATGAAAGGAGCTGGCATCTCACTCTCTTTGAATCTTCTTTATCATGTTAGGATTAGCAGGAAAAAGCAAAAAATTTCAGAATTGCACCTTGCAATGTGGAGATATTACTGTTTGTGCATTTACAATATTCATTGATTTTTGCCATTGAAAAACGTCCAGAAATGTTTGAAGCTACTGACTGAATGAAAGGAGCTGGCATCTCGCTCTCTTTGAATCTTCTTTATCATGCTAGGATTAGCAGGAAAAAGCAAAAAATTTCAGAATTGCACCTTGCAATGTGGAGATATTACTGTTTGTGCATTTACAATATTCATTGATTTTTGCCATTGAAAAACGTCCAGAAATGTTTGAAGCTACTGACTGAATGAAAGGAGCTGGCATCTCACTCTCTTTGAATCTTTATCATGCTAGGATTAGCAGGAAAAAGCAAAAAATTTCAGAATTGCTCCTTGCAATGTGGAGATATTACTGTTTGTGCATTTACAATATTCATTGATTTTTGCCATTGAAAAACATCATGTTATTCATATACCAGAAATGTTTGAAGCTACTGACTGAATGAAAGGAGCTGGCATCTCTCTTTGAATCTTCTTTATCATGCTAGGATTAGCAGGAAAAAGCAAAAAATTTCAGAATTGCACCTTGCAATGTGGAGATATTACTGTTTGTGCATTTACAAAATTCATTGATTTTTGCCATTGAAAAACATGTTTTTCATATACCAGAAATGTTTGAAGCTACTGACTGAATGAAAGGAGCTGGCATCTCAATCTCTTTGAATCTTCTTTATCATGCTAGGATTAGCAGTAAAAAGCAAAAAATTTCAGAATTGCACCTTGCAATGTGGAGATATTACTGTTTGTGCATTTACAATATTCATTGATTTTTGCCATTGAAAAACATGTTTTTCATATACCAGAAATGTTTGAAGCTACTGACTGAATGAAAGGAGCTGGCATCTCACTCTCTTTGAATCTTCTTTATCATGCTAGGATTAACAGGAAAAAGCAAAAAATTTCAGAATTGCACCTTGCAATGTGGAGATATTACTGTTTGTGCATTTACAATATTCATTGATTTTTGCCATTGAAAAACGTCCAGAAATGTTTGAAGCTACTGACTGAATGAAAGGAGCTGGCATCTCACTCTCTTTGAATCTTCTTTATCATGCTAGGATTAGCAGGAAAAAGGAAAAAAATTTCAGAATTGCACCTTGCAATGTGGAGATATTACTGTTTGTGCATTTACAATATTCATTGATTTTTGCCATTGAAAAACATGTTTTTCATATACCAGAAATGTTTGAAGCTACTGACTGAATGAAAGGAGCTGGCATCTCACTCTCTTTGAATCTTCTTTATCATGCTAGGATTAACAGGAAAAAGCAAAAAATTTCAGAATTGCACCTTGCAATGTGGAGATATTACTGTTTGTGCATTTACAATATTCATTGATTTTTGCCATTGAAAAACGTCCAGAAATGTTTGAAGCTACTGACTGAATGAAAGGAGCTGGCATCTCACTCTCTTTGAATCTTCTTTATCATGCTAGGATTAGCAGGAAAAAGCAAAAAATTTCAGAATTGCACCTTGCAATGTGGAGATATTACTGTTTGTGCATTTACAATATTCATTGATTTTTGCCATTGAAAAACATGTTTTTCATATACCAGAAATGTTTGAAGCTACTGACTGAATGAAAGGAGCTGGCATCTCACTCTCTTTGAATCTTCTTTATCATGCTAGGATTAGCAGGAAAAAGCAAAAAATTTCAGAATTGCACCTTGCAATGTGGAGATATTACTGTTTGTGCATTTACAATATTCATTGATTTTTGCCATTGAAAAACGTCCAGAAATGTTTGAAGCTACTGACTGAATGAAAGGAGCTGGCATCTCACTCTCTTTGAATCTTCTTTATCATGCTAGGATTAGCAGGAAAAAGCAAAAAATTTCAGAATTGCACCTTGCAATGTGGAGATATTACTGTTTGTGCATTTACAATATTCATTGATTTTTGCCATTGAAAAACATGTTTTTCATATACCAGAAATGTTTGAAGCTACTGACTGAATGAAAGGAGCTGGCATCTCACTCTCTTTGAATCTTCTTTATCATGCTAGGATTAACAGGAAAAAGCAAAAAATTTCAGAATTGCACCTTGCAATGTGGAGATATTACTGTTTGTGCATTTACAATATTCATTGATTTTTGCCATTGAAAAACGTCCAGAAATGTTTGAAGCTACTGACTGAATGAAAGGAGCTGGCATCTCACTCTCTTTGAATCTTCTTTATCATGCTAGGATTAGCAGGAAAAAGCAAAAAATTTCAGAATTGCACCTTGCAATGTGGAGATATTACTGTTTGTGCATTTACAATATTCATTGATTTTTGCCATTGAAAAACATGTTTTTCATATACCAGAAATGTTTGAAGCTACTGACTGAATGAAAGGAGCTGGCATCTCACTCTCTTTGAATCTTCTTTATCATGCTAGGATTAGCAGGAAAAAGCAAAAAATTTCAGAATTGCACCTTGCAATGTGGAGATATTACTGTTTGTGCATTTACAATATTCATTGATTTTTGCCATTGAAAAACGTCCAGAAATGTTTGAAGCTACTGACTGAATGAAAGGAGCTGGCATCTCACTCTCTTTGAATCTTCTTTATCATGCTAGGATTAGCAGGAAAAAGCAAAAAATTTCAGAATTGCACCTTGCAATGTGGAGATATTACTGTTTGTGCATTTACAATATTCATTGATTTTTGCCATTGAAAAACGTCCAGAAATGTTTGAAGCTACTGACTGAATGAAAGGAGCTGGCATCTCACTCTCTTTGAATCTTCTTTATCATGCTAGGATTAGCAGGAAAAAGCAAAAAATTTCAGAATTGCACCTTGCAATGTGGAGATATTACTGTTTGTGCATTTACAATATTCATTGATTTTTGCCATTGAAAAACGTCCAGAAATGTTTGAAGCTACTGACTGAATGAAAGGAGCTGGCATCTCACTCTCTTTGAATCTTCTTTATCATGCTAGGATTAGCAGGAAAAAGCAAAAAATTTCAGAATTGCATCTTGCAATGTGGAGATATTACTGTTTGTGCATTTACAATATTCATTGATTTTTGCCATTGAAAAACATGTTATTCATATACCAGAAATGTTTGAAGCTACTGACTGAATGAAAGGAGCTGGCATCTCACTCTCTTTGAATCTTCTTTATCATGCTAGGATTAGCAGGAAAAAGCAAAAAATTTCAGAATTGCACCTTGCAATGTGGAGATATTACTGTTTGTGCATTTACAATATTCATTGATTTTTGCCAGTGAAAAACATGTTTTTCATATACCAGAAATGTTTGAAGCTACTGAATGAATGAAAGGAGCTGGCATCTCACTCTCTTTGAATCTTCTTTATCATGTTAGGATTAACAGGAAAAAGCAAAAAATTTCAGAATTGCACCTTGCAATGTGGAGATATTACTGTTTGTGCATTTACAATATTCATTGATTTTTGCCATTGAAAAACGTCCAGAAATGTTTGAAGCTACTGACTGAATGAAAGGAGCTGGCATCTCACTCTCTTTGAATCTTCTTTATCATGCTAGGATTAGCAGGAAAAAGCAAAAAATTTCAGAATTGCACCTTGCAATGTGGAGATATTACTGTTTGTGCATTTACAATATTCATTGATTTTTGCCAGTGAAAAACATGTTTTTCATATACCAGAAATGTTTGAAGCTACTGACTGAATGAAAGGAGCTGGCATCTCACTCTCTTTGAATCTTCTTTATCATGCTAGGATTAACAGGAAAAAGCAAAAAATTTCAGAATTGCACCTTGCAATGTGGAGATATTACTGTTTGTGCATTTACAATATTCATTGATTTTTGCCATTGAAAAACATGTTTTTCATATACCAGAAATGTTTGAAGCTACTGACTGAATGAAATGAGCTGGCATCTCACTCTCTTTGAATCTTCTTTATCATGCTAGGATTAACAGGAAAAAGCAAAAAATTTCAGAATTGCACCTTGCAATGTGGAGATATTACTGTTTGTGCATTTACAATATTCATTGATTTTTGCCATTGAAAAACGTCCAGAAATGTTTGAAGCTACTGACTGAATGAAAGGAGCTGGCATCTCACTCTCTTTGAATCTTCTTTATCATGCTAGGATTAGCAGGAAAAAGCAAAAAATTTCAGAATTGCACCTTGCAATGTGGAGATATTACTGTTTGTGCATTTACAATATTCATTGATTTTTGCCATTGAAAAACATGTTTTTCATATACCAGAAATGTTTGAAGCTACTGACTGAATGAAAGGAGCTGGCATCTCACTCTCTTTGAATCTTCTTTATCATGCTAGGATTAGCAGTAAAAAGCAAAAAATTTCAGAATTGCACCTTGCAATGTGGAGATATTACTGTTTGTGCATTTACAATATTCATTGATTTTTGCCATTGAAAAGCATGTTTTTCATATACCAGAAATGTTTGAAGCTACTGACTGAATGAAAGGAGCTGGCATCTCACTCTCTTTGAATCTTCTTTATCATGCTAGGATTAGCAGGAAAAAGCAAACAATTTCAGAATTGCACCTTGCAATGTGGAGATATTACTGTTTGTGCATTTACAATATTCATTGATTTTTGCCATTGAAAAACATCATGTTATTCATATACCAGAAATGTTTGAAGCTACTGACTGAATGAAAGGAGCTGGCATCTCACTCTCTTTGAATCTTCTTTATCATGCTAGGATTAGCAGGAAAAAGCAAAAAATTTCAGAATTGCACCTTGCAATGTGGAGATATTACTGTTTGTGCATTTACAATATTCATTGATTTTTGCCATTGAAAAACATGTTTTTCATATACCAGAAATGTTTGAAGCTACTGACTGAATGAAAGGAGCTGGCATCTCACTCTCTTTGAATCTTCTTTATCATGCTAGGATTAGCAGTAAAAAGCAAAAAATTTCAGAATTGCACCTTGCAATGTGGAGATATTACTGTTTGTGCATTTACAATATTCATTGATTTTTGCCATTGAAAAACATGTTTTTCATATACCAGAAATGTTTGAAGCTACTGACTGAATGAAAGGAGCTGACATCTCACTCTCTTTGAATCTTCTTTATCATGCTAGGATTAACAGGAAAAAGCAAAAAATTTCAGAATTGCACCTTGCAATGTGGAGATATTACTGTTTGTGCATTTACAATATTCATTGATTTTTGCCATTGAAAAACGTCCAGAAATGTTTGAAGCTACTGACTGAATGAAAGGAGCTGGCATCTCACTCTCTTTGAATCTTCTTTATCATGCTAGGATTAGCAGGAAAAAGCAAAAAAATTCAGAATTGCACCTTGCAATGTGGAGATATTACTGTTTGTGCATTTACAATATTCATTGATTTTTGCCATTGAAAAACATGTTTTTCATATACCAGAAATGTTTGAAGCTACTGACTGAATGAAAGGAGCTGGCATCTCACTCTCTTTGAATCTTCTTTATCATGCTAGGATTAGCAGGAAAAAGCAAAAAATTTCAGAATTGCACCTTGCAATGTGGAGATATTACTGTTTGTGCATTTACAATATTCATTGATTTTTGCCATTGAAAAACGTCCAGAAATGTTTGAAGCTACTGACTGAATGAAAGGAGCTGGCATCTCACTCTCTTTGAATCTTCTTTATCATGCTAGGATTAGCAGGAAAAAGCAAAAAATTTCAGAATTGCACCTTGCAATGTGGAGATATTACTGTTTGTGCATTTACAATATTCATTGATTTTTGCCATTGAAAAACGTCCAGAAATGTTTGAAGCTACTGACTGAATGAAAGGAGCTGGCATCTCACTCTCTTTGAATCTTCTTTATCATGCTAGGATTAGCAGGAAAAAGCAAAAAATTTCAGAATTGCACCTTGCAATGTGGAGACATTACTGTTTGTGCATTTACAATATTCATTGATTTTTGCCATTGAAAAACATCATGTTATTCATATACCAGAAATGTTTGAAGCTACTGACTGAATGAAAGGAGCTGGCATCTCACTCTCTTTGAATCTTCTTTATCATGCTAGGATTAGCAGGAAAAAGCAAAAAATTTCAGAATTGCACCTTGCAATGTGGAGATATTACTGTTTGTGCATTTACAATATTCATTGATTTTTGCCATTGAAAAACATGTTTTTCATATACTAGAAATGTTTGAAGCTACTGACTGAATGAAAGGAGCTGGCATCTCACTCTCTTTGAATCTTCTTTATCATGCTAGAATTAGCAGTAAAAAGCAAAAAATTTCAGAATTGCACCTTGCAATGTGGAGATATTACTGTTTGTGCATTTACAATATTCATTGATTTTTGCCATTGAAAAACATGTTTTTCATATACTAGAAATGTTTGAAGCTACTGACTGAATGAAAGGAGCTGGCATCTCACTCTCTTTGAATCTTCTTTATCATGCTAGAATTAGCAGTAAAAAGCAAAAAATTTCAGAATTGCACCTTGCAATGTGGAGATATTACTGTTTGTGCATTTACAATATTCATTGATTTTTGCCATTGAAAAACATGTTTTTCATATACCAGAAATGTTTGAAGCTACTGACTGAATGAAAGGAGCTGGCATCTCACTGTCTTTGAATCTTCTTTATCATGCTAGGATTAACAGGAAAAAGCAAAAAATTTCAGAATTGCACCTTGCAATGTGGAGATATTACTGTTTGTGCATTTACAATATTCATTGATTTTTGCCATTGAAAAACGTCCAGAAATGTTTGAAGCTACTGACTGAATGAAAGGAGCTGGCATCTCACTCTCTTTGAATCTTCTTTATCATGCTAGGATTAGCAGGAAAAAGCAAAAAATTTCAGAATTGCACATTGCAATGTGTAGATATTACTGTTTGTGCATTTACAATATTCATTGATTTTTGCCAGTGAAAAACATGTTTTTCATATACCAGAAATGTTTGAAGCTACTAACTGAATGAAAGGAGCTGGCATCTCACTCTCTTTGAATCTTCTTTATCATGATAGGATTAACAGGAAAAAGCAAAAAATTTCAGAATTGCACCTTGCAATGTGGAGATATTACTGTTTGTGCATTTACAATATTCATTGATTTTTGCCATTGAAAAACGTCCAGAAATGTTTGAAGCTACTGACTGAATGAAAGGAGCTGGCATCTCACTCTCTTTGAATCTTCTTTATCATGCTAGGATTAGCAGGAAAAAGCAAAAAATTTCAGAATTGCACCTTGCAATGTGGAGATATTACTGTTTGTGCATTTACAATATTCATTGATTTTTGCCATTGAAAAACGTCCAGAAATGTTTGAAGCTACTGACTGAATGAAAGGAGCTGGCATCTCACTCTCTTTGAATCTTCTTTATCATGCTAGGATTAGCAGGAAAAAGCAAAAAATTTCAGAATTGCACCTTGCAATGTGGAGATATTACTGTTTGTGCATTTACAATATTCATTGATTTTTGCCATTGAAAAACATGTTTTTCATATACCAGAAATGTTTGAAGCTACTGACTGAATGAAAGGAGCTGGCATCTCACTCTCTTTGAATCTTCTTTATCATGCTAGGATTAGCAGTAAAAAGCAAAAAATTTCAGAATTGCACCTTGCAATGTGGAGATATTACTGTTTGTGCATTTACAATATTCATTGATTTTTGCCATTGAAAAACATGTTTTTCATATACCAGAAATGTTTGAAGCTACTGACTGAATGAAAGGAGCTGGCATCTCACTCTCTTTGAATCTTCTTTATCATGCTAGGATTAACAGGAAAAAGCAAAAAATTTCAGAATTGCACCTTGCAATGTGGAGATATTACTGTTTGTGCATTTACAATATTCATTGATTTTTGCCATTGAAAAACGTCCAGAAATGTTTGAAGCTACTGACTGAATGAAAGGAGCTGGCATCTCACTCTCTTTGAATCTTCTTTATCATGCTAGGATTAGCAGGAAAAAGCAAAAAAATTCAGAATTGCACCTTGCAATGTGGAGATATTACTGTTTGTGCATTTACAATATTCATTGATTTTTGCCATTGAAAAACATGTTTTTCATATACCAGAAATGTTTGAAGCTACTGACTGAATGAAAGGAGCTGGCATCTCACTCTCTTTGAATCTTCTTTATCATGCTAGGATTAGCAGGAAAAAGCAAAAAATTTCAGAATTGCACCTTGCAATGTGGAGATATTACTGTTTGTGCATTTACAATATTCATTGATTTTTGCCATTGAAAAACGTCCAGAAATGTTTGAAGCTACTGACTGAATGAAAGGAGCTGGCATCTCACTCTCTTTGAATCTTCTTTATCATGCTAGGATTAGCAGGAAAAAGCAAAAAATTTCAGAATTGCACCTTGCAATGTGGAGATATTACTGTTTGTGCATTTACAATATTCATTGATTTTTGCCATTGAAAAACGTCCAGAAATGTTTGAAGCTACTGACTGAATGAAAGGAGCTGGCATCTCACTCTCTTTGAATCTTCTTTATCATGCTAGGATTAGCAGGAAAAAGCAAAAAATTTCAGAATTGCACCTTGCAATGTGGAGACATTACTGTTTGTGCATTTACAATATTCATTGATTTTTGCCATTGAAAAATATCATGTTATTCATATACCAGAAATGTTTGAAGCTAGTGACTGAATGAAAGGAGCTGGCATCTCACTCTCTTTGAATCTTCTTTATCATGCTAGGATTAGCAGGAAAAAGCAAAAAATTTCAGAATTGCACCTTGCAATGTGGAGATATTACTGTTTGTGCATTTACAATATTCATTGATTTTTGCCATTGAAAAACATGTTTTTCATATACTAGAAATGTTTGAAGCTACTGACTGAATGAAAGGAGCTGGCATCTCACTCTCTTTGAATCTTCTTTATCATGCTAGAATTAGCAGTAAAAAGCAAAAAATTTCAGAATTGCACCTTGCAATGTGGAGATATTACTGTTTGTGCATTTACAATATTCATTGATTTTTGCCATTGAAAAACATGTTTTTCATATACCAGAAATGTTTGAAGCTACTGACTGAATGAAAGGAGCTGGCATCTCACTCTCTTTGAATCTTCTTTATCATGCTAGGATTAACAGGAAAAAGCAAAAAATTTCAGAATTGCACCTTGCAATGTGGAGATATTACTGTTTGTGCATTTACAATATTCATTGATTTTTGCCATTGAAAAACGTCCAGAAATGTTTGAAGCTACTGACTGAATGAAAGGAGCTGGCATCTCACTCTCTTTGAATCTTCTTTATCATGCTAGGATTAGCAGGAAAAAGCAAAAAATTTCAGAATTGCACATTGCAATGTGTAGATATTACTGTTTGTGCATTTACAATATTCATTGATTTTTGTCAGTGAAAAACATGTTTTTCATATACCAGAAATGTTTGAAGCTACTAACTGAATGAAAGGAGCTGGCATCTCACTCTCTTTGAATCTTCTTTATCATGCTAGGATTAACAGGAAAAAGCAAAAAATTTCAGAATTGCACCTTGCAATGTGGAGATATTACTGTTTGTGCATTTACAATATTCATTGATTTTTGCCATTGAAAAACGTCCAGAAATGTTTGAAGCTACTGACTGAATGAAAGGAGCTGGCATCTCACTCTCTTTGAATCTTCTTTATCATGCTAGGATTAGCAGGAAAAAGCAAAAAATTTCAGAATTGCACCTTGCAATGTGGAGATATTACTGTTTGTGCATTTACAATATTCATTGATTTTTGCCATTGAAAAACGTCCAGAAATGTTTGAAGCTACTGACTGAATGAAAGGAGCTGGCATCTCACTCTCTTTGAATCTTCTTTATCATGCTAGGATTAGCAGGAAAAAGCAAAAAATTTCAGAATTGCACCTTGCAATGTGGAGATATTACTGTTTGTGCATTTACAATATTCATTGATTTTTGCCAGTGAAAAACATGTTTTTCATATACCAGAAATGTTTGAAGCTACTGACTGAATGAAAGGAGCTGGCATCTCACTCTCTTTGAATCTTCTTTATCATGCTAGGATTAACAGGAAAAAGCAAAAAATTTCAGAATTGCACCTTGCAATGTGGAGATATTACTGTTTGTGCATTTACAATATTCATTGATTTTTGCCATTGAAAAACGTCCAGAAATGTTTGAAGCTACTGACTGAATGAAAGGAGCTGGCATCTCACTCTCTTTGAATCTTCTTTATCATGCTAGGATTAGCAGGAAAAAGCAAAAAATTTCAGAATTGCACCTTGCAATGTGGAGATATTACTGTTTGTGCATTTACAATATTCATTGATTTTTGCCAGTGAAAAACATGTTTTTCATATACCAGAAATGTTTGAAGCTACTGACTGAATGAAAGGAGCTGGCATCTCACTCTCTTTGAATCTTCTTTATCATGCTAGGATTAACAGGAAAAAGCAAAAAATTTCAGAATTGCACCTTGCAATGTGGAGATATTACTGTTTGTGCATTTACAATATTCATTGATTTTTGCCATTGAAAAACGTCCAGAAATGTTTGAAGCTACTGACTGAATGAAAGGAGCTGGCATCTCACTCTCTTTGAATCTTCTTTATCATGCTAGGATTAGCAGGAAAAAGCAAAAAATTTCAGAATTGCACCTTGCAATGTGGAGATATTACTGTTTGTGCATTTACAATATTCATTGATTTTTGCCAGTGAAAAACATGTTTTTCATATACCAGAAATGTTTGAAGCTACTGACTGAATGAAAGGAGCTGGCATCTCACTCTCTTTGAATCTTCTTTATCATGCTAGGATTAACAGGAAAAAGCAAAAAATTTCAGAATTGCACCTTGCAATGTGGAGATATTACTGTTTGTGCATTTACAATATTCATTGATTTTTGCCATTGAAAAACGTCCAGAAATGTTTGAAGCTACTGACTGAATGAAAGGAGCTGGCATCTCACTCTCTTTGAATCTTCTTTATCATGCTAGGATTAGCAGGAAAAAGCAAAAAATTTCAGAATTGCACATTGCAGTGTGTAGATATTACTGTTTGTGCATTTACAATATTCATTGATTTTTGCCAGTGAAAAACATGTTTTTCATATACCAGAAATGTTTGAAGCTACTAACTGAATGAAAGGAGCTGGCATCTCACTCTCTTTGAATCTTCTTTATCATGCTAGGATTAACAGGAAAAAGCAAAAAATTTCAGAATTGCACCTTGCAATGTGGAGATATTACTGTTTGTGCATTTACAATATTCATTGATTTTTGCCATTGAAAAACGTCCAGAAATGTTTGAAGCTACTGACTGAATGAAAGGAGCTGGCATCTCACTCTCTTTGAATCTTCTTTATCATGCTAGGATTAGCAGGAAAAAGCAAAAAATTTCAGAATTGCACCTTGCAATGTGGAGATATTACTGTTTGTGCATTTACAATATTCATTGATTTTTGCCATTGAAAAACGTCCAGAAATGTTTGAAGCTACTGACTGAATGAAAGGAGCTGGCATCTCACTCTCTTTGAATCTTCTTTATCATGCTAGGATTAGCAGGAAAAAGCAAAAAATTTCAGAATTGCATCTTGCAATGTGGAGATATTACTGTTTGTGCATTTACAATATTCATTGATTTTTGCCATTGAAAAACATGTTATTCATATACCAGAAATGTTTGAAGCTACTGACTGAATGAAAGGAGCTGTCATCTCACTCTCTTTGAATCTTCTTTATCATGCTAGGATTAGCAGGAAAAAGCAAAAAATTTCAGAATTGCACCTTGCAATGTGGAGATATTACTGTTTGTGCATTTACAATATTCATTGATTTTTGCCAGTGAAAAACATGTTTTTCATATACCAGAAATGTTTGAAGCTACTGACTGAATGAAAGGAGCTGGCATCTCACTCTCTTTGAATCTTCTTTATCATGCTAGGATTAACAGGAAAAAGCAAAAAATTTCAGAATTGCACCTTGCAATGTGGAGATATTACTGTTTGTGCATTTACAATATTCATTGTTTTTTGCCATTGAAAAACGTCCAGAAATGTTTGAAGCTACTGACTGAATGAAAGGAGCTGGCATCTCACTCTCTTTGAATCTTTATCATGCTAGGATTAGCAGGAAAAAGCAAAAAATTTCAGAATTGCACCTTGCAATGTGGAGATATTACTGTTTGTGCATTTACAATATTCATTGATTTTTGCCAGTGAAAAACATGTTTTTCATATACCAGAAATGTTTGAAGCTACTGACTGAATGAAAGGAGCTGGCATCTCACTCTCTTTGAATCTTCTTTATCATGCTAGGATTAACAGGAAAAAGCAAAAAATTTCAGAATTGCACCTTGCAATGTGGAGATATTACTGTTTGTGCATTTACAATATTCATTGATTTTTGCCATTGAAAAACATGTTTTTCATATACCAGAAATGTTTGAAGCTACTGACTGAATGAAAGGAGCTGGCATCTCACTCTCTTTGAATCTTCTTTATCATGCTAGGATTAACAGGAAAAAGCAAAAAATTTCAGAATTGCACCTTGCAATGTGGAGATATTACTGTTTGTGCATTTACAATATTCATTGATTTTTGCCATTGAAAAACGTCCAGAAATGTTTGAAGCTACTGACTGAATGAAAGGAGCTGGCATCTCACTCTCTTTGAACTTTCTTTATCATGCTAGGATTAGCAGGAAAAAGCAAAAAATTTCAGAATTGCACCTTGCAATGTGGAGATATTACTGTTTGTGCATTTACAATATTCATTGATTTTTGCCATTGAAAAACATGTTTTTCATATACCAGAAATGTTTGAAGCTACTGACTGAATGAAAGGAGCTGGCATCTCACTCTCTTTGAATCTTCTTTATCATGTTAGGATTAGCAGGAAAAAGCAAAAAATTTCAGAATTGCACCTTGCAATGTGGAGATATTACTGTTTGTGCATTTACAATATTCATTGATTTTTGCCATTGAAAAACGTCCAGAAATGTTTGAAGCTACTGACTCAATGAAAGGAGCTGGCATCTCGCTCTCTTTGAATCTTCTTTATCATGCTAGGATTAGCAGGAAAAAGCAAAGAATTTCAGAATTGCACCTTGCAATGTGGAGATATTACTGTTTGTGCATTTACAATATTCATTGATTTTTGCCATTGAAAAACGTCCAGAAATGTTTGAAGCTACTGACTGAATGAAAGGAGCTGGCATCTCACTCTCTTTGAATCTTTATCATGCTAGGATTAGCAGGAAAAAGCAAAAAATTTCAGAATTGCACCTTGCAATGTGGAGATATTACTGTTTGTGCATTTACAATATTCATTGATTTTTGCCATTGAAAAACATCATGTTATTCATATACCAGAAATGTTTGAAGCTACTGACTGAATGAAAGGAGCTGGCATCTCTCTTTGAATCTTCTTTATCATGCTAGTATTAGCAGGAAAAAGCAAAAAATTTCAGAATTGCACCTTGCAATGTGGAGATATTACTGTTTGTGCATTTACAAAATTCATTGATTTTTGCCATTGAAAAACATGTTTTTCATATACCAGAAATGTTTGAAGCTACTGACTGAATGAAAGGAGCTGGCATCTCACTCTCTTTGAATCTTCTTTATCATGCTAGGATTAACAGGAAAAAGCAAAAAATTTCAGAATTGCACCTTGCAATGTGGAGATATTACTGTTTGTGCATTTACAATATTCATTGATTTTTGCCATTGAAAAACGTCCAGAAATGTTTGAAGCTACTGACTGAATGAAAGGAGCTGGCATCTCACTCTCTTTGAATCTTCTTTATCATGCTAGGATTAGCAGGAAAAAGGAAAAAAATTTCAGAATTGCACCTTGCAATGTGGAGATATTACTGTTTGTGCATTTACAATATTCATTGATTTTTGCCATTGAAAAACATGTTTTTCATATACCAGAAATGTTTGAAGCTACTGACTGAATGAAAGGAGCTGGCATCTCACTCTCTTTGAATCTTCTTTATCATGCTAGGATTAACAGGAAAAAGCAAAAAATTTCAGAATTGCACCTTGCAATGTGGAGATATTACTGTTTGTGCATTTACAATATTCATTGATTTTTGCCATTGAAAAACGTCCAGAAATGTTTGAAGCTACTGACTGAATGAAAGGAGCTGGCATCTCACTCTCTTTGAATCTTCTTTATCATGCTAGGATTAGCAGGAAAAAGCAAAAAATTTCAGAATTGCACCTTGCAATGTGGAGATATTACTGTTTGTGCATTTACAATATTCATTGATTTTTGCCATTGAAAAACATGTTTTTCATATACCAGAAATGTTTGAAGCTACTGACTGAATGAAAGGAGCTGGCATCTCACTCTCTTTGAATCTTCTTTATCATGCTAGGATTAGCAGGAAAAAGCAAAAAATTTCAGAATTGCACCTTGCAATGTGGAGATATTACTGTTTGTGCATTTACAATATTCATTGATTTTTGCCATTGAAAAACGTCCAGAAATGTTTGAAGCTACTGACTGAATGAAAGGAGCTGGCATCTCACTCTCTTTGAATCTTCTTTATCATGCTAGGATTAGCAGGAAAAAGCAAAAAATTTCAGAATTGCACCTTGCAATGTGGAGATATTACTGTTTGTGCATTTACAATATTCATTGATTTTTGCCATTGAAAAACATGTTTTTCATATACCAGAAATGTTTGAAGCTACTGACTGAATGAAAGGAGCTGGCATCTCACTCTCTTTGAATCTTCTTTATCATGCTAGGATTAGCAGGAAAAAGCAAAAAATTTCAGAATTGCACCTTGCAATGTGGAGATATTACTGTTTGTGCATTTACAATATTCATTGATTTTTGCCATTGAAAAACGTCCAGAAATGTTTGAAGCTACTGACTGAATGAAAGGAGCTGGCATCTCACTCTCTTTGAATCTTCTTTATCATGCTAGGATTAGCAGGAAAAAGCAAAAAATTTCAGAATTGCACCTTGCAATGTGGAGATATTACTGTTTGTGCATTTACAATATTCATTGATTTTTGCCATTGAAAAACGTCCAGAAATGTTTGAAGCTACTGACTGAATGAAAGGAGCTGGCATCTCACTCTCTTTGAATCTTCTTTATCATGCTAGGATTAGCAGGAAAAAGCAAAAAATTTCAGAATTGCATCTTGCAATGTGGAGATATTACTGTTTGTGCATTTACAATATTCATTGATTTTTGCCATTGAAAAACATGTTATTCATATACCAGAAATGTTTGAAGCTACTGACTGAATGAAAGGAGCTGGCATCTCACTCTCTTTGAATCTTCTTTATCATGCTAGGATTAGCAGGAAAAAGCAAAAAATTTCAGAATTGCACCTTGCAATGTGGAGATATTACTGTTTGTGCATTTACAATATTCATTGATTTTTGCCAGTGAAAAACATGTTTTTCATATACCAGAAATGTTTGAAGCTACTGAATGAATGAAAGGAGCTGGCATCTCACTCTCTTTGAATCTTCTTTATCATGCTAGGATTAACAGGAAAAAGCAAAAAATTTCAGAATTGCACCTTGCAATGTGGAGATATTACTGTTTGTGCATTTACAATATTCATTGATTTTTGCCATTGAAAAACGTCCAGAAATGTTTGAAGCTACTGACTGAATGAAAGGAGCTGGCATCTCACTCTCTTTGAATCTTCTTTATCATGCTAGGATTAGCAGGAAAAAGCAAAAAATTTCAGAATTGCACCTTGCAATGTGGAGATATTACTGTTTGTGCATTTACAATATTCATTGATTTTTGCCAGTGAAAAACATGTTTTTCATATACCAGAAATGTTTGAAGCTACTGACTGAATGAAAGGAGCTGGCATCTCACTCTCTTTGAATCTTCTTTATCATGCTAGGATTAACAGGAAAAAGCAAAAAATTTCAGAATTGCACCTTGCAATGTGGAGATATTACTGTTTGTGCATTTACAATATTCATTGATTTTTGCCATTGAAAAACATGTTTTTCATATACCAGAAATGTTTGAAGCTACTGACTGAATGAAAGGAGCTGGCATCTCACTCTCTTTGAATCTTCTTTATCATGCTAGGATTAACAGGAAAAAGCAAAAAATTTCAGAATTGCACCTTGCAATGTGGAGATATTACTGTTTGTGCATTTACAATATTCATTGATTTTTGCCATTGAAAAACGTCCAGAAATGTTTGAAGCTACTGACTGAATGAAAGGAGCTGGCATCTCACTCTCTTTGAATCTTCTTTATCATGCTAGGATTAGCAGGAAAAAGCAAAAAATTTCAGAATTGCACCTTGCAATGTGGAGATATTACTGTTTGTGCATTTACAATATTCATTGATTTTTGCCATTGAAAAACATGTTTTTCATATACCAGAAATGTTTGAAGCTACTGACTGAATGAAAGGAGCTGGCATCTCACTCTCTTTGAATCTTCTTTATCATGCTAGGATTAGCAGTAAAAAGCAAAAAATTTCAGAATTGCACCTTGCAATGTGGAGATATTACTGTTTGTGCATTTACAATATTCATTGATTTTTGCCATTGAAAAGCATGTTTTTCATATACCAGAAATGTTTGAAGCTACTGACTGAATGAAAGGAGCTGGCATCTCACTCTCTTTGAATCTTCTTTATCATGCTAGGATTAACAGGAAAAAGCAAAAAATTTCAGAATTGCACCTTGCAATGTGGAGATATTACTGTTTGTGCATTTACAATATTTATTGATTTTTGCCATTGAAAAACGTCCAGAAATGTTTGAAGCTACTGACTGAATGAAAGGAGCTGGATCTCACTCTCTTTGAATCTTCTTTATCATGCTAGGATTAGCAGGAAAAAGCAAAAAATTTCAGAATTGCACCTTGCAATGTGGAGATATTACTGTTTGTGCATTTACAATATTCATTGATTTTTGCCATTGAAAAACATGTTTTTCATATACCAGAAATGTTTGAAGCTACTGACTGAATGAAAGGAGCTGGCATCTCACTCTCTTTGAATCTTCTTTATCATGCTAGGATTAGCAGGAAAAAGCAAAAAATTTCAGAATTGCACCTTGCAATGTGGAGATATTACTGTTTGTGCATTTACAATATTCATTGATTTTTGCCATTGAAAAACGTCCAGAAATGTTTGAAGCTACTGACTGAATGAAAGGAGCTGGCATCTCACTCTCTTTGAATCTTTATCATGCTAGGATTAGCAGGAAAAAGCAAAAAATTTCAGAATTGCACCTTGGAATGTGGAGATATTACTGTTTGTGCATTTACAATATTCATTGATTTTTGCCATTGAAAAACATCATGTTATTCATATACCAGAAATGTTTGAAGCTACTGACTGAATGAAAGGAGCTGGCATCTCACTCTCTTTGAATCTTCTTTATCATGCTAGGATTAGCAGGAAAAAGCAAAAAATTTCAGAATTGCACCTTGCAATGTGGAGATATTACTGTTTGTGCATTTACAAAATTCATTGATTTTTGCCATTGAAAAACATGTTTTTCATATACCAGAAATGTTTGAAGCTACTGACTGAATGAAAGGAGCTGGCATCTCACTCTCTTTGAATCTTCTTTATCATGCTAGGATTAGCAGTAAAAAGCAAAAAATTTCAGAATTGCACCTTGCAATGTGGAGATATTACTGTTTGTGCATTTACAATATTCATTGATTTTTGCCATTGAAAAACATGTTTTTCATATACCAGAAATGTTTGAAGCTACTGACTGAATGAAAGGAGCTGGCATCTCACTCTCTTTGAATCTTCTTTATCATGCTAGGATTAACAGGAAAAAGCAAAAAATTTCAGAATTGCACCTTGCAATGTGGAGATATTACTGTTTGTGCATTTACAATATTCATTGATTTTTGCCATTGAAAAACGTCCAGAAATGTTTGAAGCTACTGACTGAATGAAAGGAGCTGGCATCTCACTCTCTTTGAATCTTCTTTATCATGCTAGGATTAGCAGGAAAAAGCAAAAAATTTCAGAATTGCACCTTGCAATGTGGAGATATTACTGTTTGTGCATTTACAATATTCATTGATTTTTGCCATTGAAAAACATGTTTTTCATATACCAGAAATGTTTGAAGCTACTGACTGAATGAAAGGAGCTGGCATCTCACTCTCTTTGAATCTTCTTTATCATGCTAGGATTAACAGGAAAAAGCAAAAAATTTCAGAATTGCACCTTGCAATGTGGAGATATTACTGTTTGTGCATTTACAATATTCATTGATTTTTGCCATTGAAAAACGTCCAGAAATGTTTGAAGCTACTGACTGAATGAAAGGAGCTGGCATCTCACTCTCTTTGAATCTTCTTTATCATGCTAGGATTAGCAGGAAAAAGCAAAAAATTTCAGAATTGCACCTTGCAATGTGGAGATATTACTGTTTGTGCATTTACAATATTCATTGATTTTTGCCATTGAAAAACATGTTTTTCATATACCAGAAATGTTTGAAGCTACTGACTGAATGAAAGGAGCTGGCATCTCACTCTCTTTGAATCTTCTTTATCATGCTAGGATTAGCAGGAAAAAGCAAAAAATTTCAGAATTGCACCTTGCAATGTGGAGATATTACTGTTTGTGCATTTACAATATTCATTGATTTTTGCCATTGAAAAACGTCCAGAAATGTTTGAAGCTACTGACTGAATGAAAGGAGCTGGCATCTCACTCTCTTTGAATCTTCTTTATCATGCTAGGATTAGCAGGAAAAAGCAAAAAATTTCAGAATTGCACCTTGCAATGTGGAGATATTACTGTTTGTGCATTTACAATATTCATTGATTTTTGCCATTGAAAAACATCATGTTATTCATATACCAGAAATGTTTGAAGCTACTGACTGAATGAAAGGAGCTGGCATCTCACTCTCTTTGAATCTTCTTTATCATGCTAGGATTAGCAGGAAAAAGCAAAAAATTTCAGAATTGCACCTTGCAATGTGGAGATATTACTGTTTGTGCATTTACAATATTCATTGATTTTTGCCATTGAAAAACGTCCAGAAATGTTTGAAGCTACTGACTGAATGAAAGGAGCTGGCATCTCACTCTCTTTGAATCTTCTTTATCATGCTAGGATTAGCAGGAAAAAGCAAAAAATTTCAGAATTGCACCTTGCAATGTGGAGATATTACTCTTTGTGCATTTACAATATTCATTGATTTTTGCCATTGAAAAACATGTTTTTCATATACCAGAAATGTTTGAAGCTACTGACTGAATGAAAGGAGCTGGCATCTCACTCTCTTTGAATCTTCTTTATCATGCTAGGATTAGCAGGAAAAAGCAAAAAATTTCAGAATTGCACCTTGCAATGTGGAGATATTACTGTTTGTGCATTTACAATATTCATTGATTTTTGCCATTGAAAAACCTCCAGAAATGTTTGAAGCTACTGACTGAATGAAAGGAGCTGGCATCTCACACTCTTTGAATCTTCTTTATCATGCTAGGATTAACAGGAAAAAGCAAAAAATTTCAGAATTGCACCTTGCAATGTGGAGATATTACTGTTTGTGCATTTACAATATTCATTGATTTTTGCCATTGAAAAACGTCCAGAAATGTTTGAAGCTACTGACTGAATGAAAGGAGCTGGCATCTCACTCTCTTTGAATCTTCTTTATCATGCTAGGATTAGCAGGAAAAAGCAAAAAATTTTAGAATTGCACCTTGCAATGTGGAGATATTACTGTTTGTGCATTTACAATATTCATTGATTTTTGCCAGTGAAAAACATGTTTTTCATATACCAGAAATGTTTGAAGCTACTGACTGAATGAAAGGAGCTGGCATCTCACTCTCTTTGAATCTTCTTTATCATGCTAGGATTAACAGGAAAAAGCAAAAAATTTCAGAATTGCACCTTGCAATGTGGAGATATTACTGTTTGTGCATTTACAATATTCATTGATTTTTGCCATTGAAAAACATGTTTTTCATATACCAGAAATGTTTGAAGCTACTGACTGAATGAAAGGAGCTGGCATCTCACTCTCTTTGAATCTTCTTTATCATGCTAGGATTAACAGGAAAAAGCAAAAAATTTCAGAATTGCACCTTGCAATGTGGAGATATTACTGTTTGTGCATTTACAATATTCATTGATTTTTGCCATTGAAAAACGTCCAGAAATGTTTGAAGCTACTGACTGAATGAAAGGAGCTGGCATCTCACTCTCTTTGAATCTTCTTTATCATGCTAGGATTAGCAGGAAAAAGCAAAAAATTTCAGAATTGCACCTTGCAATGTGGAGATATTACTGTTTGTGCATTTACAATATTCATTGATTTTTGCCATTGAAAAACATGTTTTTCATATACCAGAAATGTTTGAAGCTACTGACTGAATGAAAGGAGCTGGCATCTCACTCTCTTTGAATCTTCTTTATCATGCTAGGATTAGCAGGAAAAAGCAAAAAATTTCAGAATTGCACCTTGCAATGTGGAGATATTACTGTTTGTGCATTTACAATATTCATTGATTTTTGCCATTGAAAAACGTCCAGAAATGTTTGAAGCTACTGACTGAATGAAAGGAGCTGGCATCTCACTCTCTTTGAATCTTCTTTATCATGCTAGGATTAGCAGGAAAAAGCAAAAAATTTCAGAATTGCACCTTGCAATGTGGAGATATTACTGTTTGTGCATTTACAATATTCATTGATTTTTGCCATTGAAAAACATCATGTTATTCATATACCAGAAATGTTTGAAGCTACTGACTGAATGAAAGGAGCTGGCATCTCACTCTCTTTGAATCTTCTTTATCATGCTAGGATTAGCAGGAAAAAGCAAAAAATTTCAGAATTGCACCTTGCAATGTGGAGATATTACTGTTTGTGCATTTACAATATTCATTGATTTTTGCCATTGAAAAACGTCCAGAAATGTTTGAAGCTACTGACTGAATGAAAGGAGCTGGCATCTCACTCTCTTTGAATCTTCTTTATCATGCTAGGATTAGCAGGAAAAAGCAAAAAATTTCAGAATTGCACCTTGCAATGTGGAGATATTACTCTTTGTGCATTTACAATATTCATTGATTTTTGCCATTGAAAAACATGTTTTTCATATACCAGAAATGTTTGAAGCTACTGACTGAATGAAAGGAGCTGGCATCTCACTCTCTTTGAATCTTCTTTATCATGCTAGGATTAGCAGGAAAAAGCAAAAAATTTCAGAATTGCACCTTGCAATGTGGAGATATTACTGTTTGTGCATTTACAATATTCATTGATTTTTGCCATTGAAAAACCTCCAGAAATGTTTGAAGCTACTGACTGAATGAAAGGAGCTGGCATCTCACACTCTTTGAATCTTCTTTATCATGCTAGGATTAACAGGAAAAAGCAAAAAATTTCAGAATTGCACCTTGCAATGTGGAGATATTACTGTTTGTGCATTTACAATATTCATTGATTTTTGCCATTGAAAAACGTCCAGAAATGTTTGAAGCTACTGACTGAATGAAAGGAGCTGGCATCTCACTCTCTTTGAATCTTCTTTATCATGCTAGGATTAGCAGGAAAAAGCAAAAAATTTTAGAATTGCACCTTGCAATGTGGAGATATTACTGTTTGTGCATTTACAATATTCATTGATTTTTGCCAGTGAAAAACATGTTTTTCATATACCAGAAATGTTTGAAGCTACTGACTGAATGAAAGGAGCTGGCATCTCACTCTCTTTGAATCTTCTTTATCATGCTAGGATTAACAGGAAAAAGCAAAAAATTTCAGAATTGCACCTTGCAATGTGGAGATATTACTGTTTGTGCATTTACAATATTCATTGATTTTTGCCATTGAAAAACATGTTTTTCATATACCAGAAATGTTTGAAGCTACTGACTGAATGAAAGGAGCTGGCATCTCACTCTCTTTGAATCTTCTTTATCATGCTAGGATTAACAGGAAAAAGCAAAAAATTTCAGAATTGCACCTTGCAATGTGGAGATATTACTGTTTGTGCATTTACAATATTCATTGATTTTTGCCATTGAAAAACGTCCAGAAATGTTTGAAGCTACTGACTGAATGAAAGGAGCTGGCATCTCACTCTCTTTGAATCTTCTTTATCATGCTAGGATTAGCAGGAAAAAGCAAAAAATTTCAGAATTGCACCTTGCAATGTGGAGATATTACTGTTTGTGCATTTACAATATTCATTGATTTTTGCCATTGAAAAACATGTTTTTCATATACCAGAAATGTTTGAAGCTACTGACTGAATGAAAGGAGCTGGCATCTCACTCTCTTTGAATCTTCTTTATCATGCTAGGATTAGCAGTAAAAAGCAAAAAATTTCAGAATTGCACCTTGCAATGTGGAGATATTACTGTTTGTGCATTTACAATATTCATTGATTTTTGCCATTGAAAAGCATGTTTTTCATATACCAGAAATGTTTGAAGCTACTGACTGAATGAAAGGAGCTGGCATCTCACTCTCTTTGAATCTTCTTTATCATGCTAGGATTAACAGGAAAAAGCAAAAAATTTCAGAATTGCACCTTGCAATGTGGAGATATTACTGTTTGTGCATTTACAATATTTATTGATTTTTGCCATTGAAAAACGTCCAGAAATGTTTGAAGCTACTGACTGAATGAAAGGAGCTGGCATCTCACTCTCTTTGAATCTTCTTTATCATGCTAGGATTAGCAGGAAAAAGCAAAAAATTTCAGAATTGCACCTTGCAATGTGGAGATATTACTGTTTGTGCGTTTACAATATTCATTGATTTTTGCCATTGAAAAACATGTTTTTCATATACCAGAAATGTTTGAAGCTACTGACTGAATGAAAGGAGCTGGCATCTCACTCTCTTTGAATCTTCTTTATCATGCTAGGATTAGCAGGAAAAAGCAAAAAATTTCAGAATTGCACCTTGCAATGTGGAGATATTACTGTTTGTGCATTTACAATATTCATTGATTTTTGCCATTGAAAAACGTCCAGAAATGTTTGAAGCTACTGACTGAATGAAAGGAGCTGGCATCTCACTCTCTTTGAATCTTTATCATGCTAGGATTAGCAGGAAAAAGCAAAAAATTTCAGAATTGCACCTTGCAATGTGGAGATATTACTGTTTGTGCATTTACAATATTCATTGATTTTTGCCATTGAAAAACATCATGTTATTCATATACCAGAAATGTTTGAAGCTACTGACTGAATGAAAGGAGCTGGCATCTCACTCTCTTTGAATCTTCTTTATCATGCTAGGATTAGCAGGAAAAAGCAAAAAATTTCAGAATTGCACCTTGCAATGTGGAGATATTACTGTTTGTGCATTTACAATATTCATTGATTTTTGCCATTGAAAAACATGTTTTTCATATACCAGAAATGTTTGAAGCTACTGACTGAATGAAAGGAGCTGGCATCTCACTCTCTTTGAATCTTCTTTATCATGCTAGGATTAGCAGTAAAAAGCAAAAAATTTCAGAATTGCACCTTGCAATGTGGAGATATTACTGTTTGTGCATTTACAATATTCATTGATTTTTGCCATTGAAAAGCATGTTTTTCATATACCAGAAATGTTTGAAGCTACTGACTGAATGAAAGGAGCTGGCATCTCACTCTCTTTGAATCTTCTTTATCATGCTAGGATTAACAGGAAAAAGCAAAAAATTTCAGAATTGCACCTTGCAATGTGGAGATATTACTGTTTGTGCATTTACAATATTTATTGATTTTTGCCATTGAAAAACGTCCAGAAATGTTTGAAGCTACTGACTGAATGAAAGGAGCTGGCATCTCACTCTCTTTGAATCTTCTTTATCATGCTAGGATTAGCAGGAAAAAGCAAAAAATTTCAGAATTGCACCTTGCAATGTGGAGATATTACTGTTTGTGCGTTTACAATATTCATTGATTTTTGCCATTGAAAAACATGTTTTTCATATACCAGAAATGTTTGAAGCTACTGACTGAATGAAAGGAGCTGGCATCTCACTCTCTTTGAATCTTCTTTATCATGCTAGGATTAGCAGGAAAAAGCAAAAAATTTCAGAATTGCACCTTGCAATGTGGAGATATTACTGTTTGTGCATTTACAATATTCATTGATTTTTGCCATTGAAAAACGTCCAGAAATGTTTGAAGCTACTGACTGAATGAAAGGAGCTGGCATCTCACTCTCTTTGAATCTTTATCATGCTAGGATTAGCAGGAAAAAGCAAAAAATTTCAGAATTGCACCTTG
Organism: Phyllobates terribilis; assembly: GCF_046119375.1. Taxonomy (NCBI): domain Eukaryota; kingdom Metazoa; phylum Chordata; class Amphibia; order Anura; family Dendrobatidae; genus Phyllobates; species Phyllobates terribilis. The sequence goes on along the minus strand of NW_027365689.1, from coordinate 36,362 downwards.
CAATGTGGAGATATTACTGTTTGTGCATTTACAATATTCATTGATTTTTGCCATTGAAAAACATCATGTTATTCATATACCAGAAATGTTTGAAGCTACTGACTGAATGAAAGGAGCTGGCATCTCACTCTCTTTGAATCTTCTTTATCATGCTAGGATTAGCAGGAAAAAGCAAAAAATTTCAGAATTGCACCTTGCAATGTGGAGATATTACTGTTTGTGCATTTACAAAATTCATTGATTTTTGCCATTGAAAAACATGTTTTTCATATACCAGAAATGTTTGAAGCTACTGACTGAATGAAAGGATCTGGCATCTCACTCTCTTTGAATCTTCTTTATCATGCTAGGATTAGCAGTAAAAAGCAAAAAATTTCAGAATTGCACCTTGCAATGTGGAGATATTACTGTTTGTGCATTTACAATATTCATTGATTTTTGCCAGTGAAAAACATGTTTTTCATATACCAGAAATGTTTGAAGCTACTGACTGAATGAAAGGAGCTGGCATCTCACTCTCTTTGAATCTTCTTTATCATGCTAAGAGGAGCAGGAAAAAGCAAAAAATTTCAGAATTGCACCTTGCAATGCGGAGAAATTACAGTTTGTGCATTTACAATATTCATTGATTTTTGCCATTGAAAAACATCCAGAAATGATTGAAGCTACTGACTGAATGAAAGGAGCTGGCATCTCACTCTCTTTGAATCTTCTTTATCATGCTAAGAGGAGCAGGAAAAAGCAAAAAATTTCAGAATTGCACCTTGCAATGCGGAGAAATTACTGTTTGTGCATTTACAATATTCATTGATTTTTGCCATTGAAAAACATCATGTTATTCATATACCAGAAATGTTTGAAGCTACTGACTGAATGAAAGGAGCTGGCATCTCACTCTCTTTGAATCTTCGTTATCATGCTAAGAGGAGCAGGAAAAAGCAAAAAATTTCAGAATTGCACCTTGCAATGTGGAGAAATTACTGTTTGTGCATTTACAATATTCATTGATTTTTACCATTGAAAAACGTCCAGAAATGATTGAAGCTACTGACTGAATGAAAGTAGCTGGCATCTCACTCTCTTTGAATCTTCTTTATCATGCTAAGAGGAGCAGGAAAAAGCAAAAAATTTCAGACTTGCACCTTGCAATGCGGAGAAATTACTGTTTGTGCATTTACAATATTCATTGATTTTTGCCATTGAAAAACGTCCAGAAATGATTGAAGGTACTGACTGAATGAAAGGAGCTGGCATCTCACTCTCTTTGAATCTTCTTTATCATGCTAAGAGGAGCAGGAAAAAGCAAAAAATTTCAGAATTGCACCTTGCAATGCGGAGAAATTACTGTTTGTGCATTTACAATATTCATTGATTTTTGCCACTGAAAAACGTCCAGAAATGATTGAAGCTACTGACTGAATGAAAGGAGCTGGCATCTCACTCTCTTTGAATCTTCTTTATCATGCTAAGAGGAGCAGGAAAAAGCAAAAAATTTCAGAATTGCACCTTGCAATGCGGAGAAATTACAGTTTGTGCATTTACAATATTCATTGATTTTTGCCATTGAAAAACATCCAGAAATGATTGAAGCTACTGACTGAATGAAAGGAGCTGGCATCTCACTCTCTTTGAATCTTCTTTATCATGCTAAGAGGAGCAGGAAAAAGCAAAAAATTTCAGAATTGCACCTTGCAATGCGGAGAAATTACTGTTTGTGCATTTACAATATTCATTGATTTTTGCCATTGAAAAACATCGTTATTCATATACCAGAAATGTTTGAAGCTACTGACTGAATGAAAGGAGCTGGCATCTCACTCTCTTTGAATCTTCTTTATCATGCTAAGATTAGCAGGAAAAAGCAAAAAATTTCAGAATTGCACCTTGCAATGTGGAGAAATTACTGTTTGTGCATTTACAATATTCATTGATTTTTACCATTGAAAAACGTCCAGAAATGATTGAAGCTACTGACTGAATGAAAGTAGCTGGCATCTCACTCTCTTTGAATCTTCTTTATCATGCTAAGAGGAGCAGGAAAAAGCAAAAAATTTCAGACTTGCACCTTGCAATGCGGAGAAATTACTGTTTGTGCATTTACAATATTCATTGATTTTTGCCATTGAAAAACATGTTATTCATATACCAGAAATGTTTGAAGCTACTGACTGAATGAAAGGAGCTGGCACCTCACTCTCTTTCAATCTTCTTTATCATGCTAAGAGGAGCGGGAAAAAGCAAAAAATTTCAGAATTGCACCTTGCAATGCGGAGAAATTACTGTTTGTGCATTTACAATATTCATTGATTTTTGCCATTGAAAAACGTCCAGAAATGATTGAAGGTACTGACTAAATGAAAGGAGCTGTCATCTCACTCTCTTTGAATCTTCTTTATCATGCTAAGAGGAGCAGGAAAAAGCAAAAAATTTCAGAATTGCACCTTGCAATGCGGAGAAATTACTGTTTGTGCATTTACAATATTCATTGATTTTTGCCATTGAAAAACGTCCAGAAATGATTGAAGCTACTGACTGAATGAAAGGAGCTGGCATCTCACTCTCTTTGAATCTTCTTTATCATGCTAAGAGGAGCAGGAAAAAGCAAAAAATTTCAGAATTGCACCTTGCAATACGGAGAAATTACAGTTTGTGCATTTACAATATTCATTGATTTTTGCCATTGAAAAACATCCAGAAATGATTGAAGCTACTGACTGAATGAAAGGAGCTGGCATCTCACTCTCTTTGAATCTTCTTTATCATGCTAAGAGGAGCAGGAAAAAGCAAAAAATTTCAGACTTGCACCTTGCAATGCGGAGAAATTACTGTTTGTGCATTTACAATATTCATTGATTTTTGCCATTGAAAAACATCATGTTATTCATATACCAGAAATGTTTGAAGCTACTGACTGAATGAAAGGAGCTGGCATCTCACTCTCTTTGAATCTTCTTTATCATGCTAAGAGGAGCAGGAAAAAGCAAAAAATTTCAGAATTGCACCTTGCAATGCGGAGAAATTACTGTTTGTGCATTTACAATATTCATTGATTTTTGCCATTGAAAAACATCCAGAAATGATTGAAGCTACTGACTGAATGAAAGGAGCTGGCATCTCACTCTCTTTGAATCTTCTTTATCATGCTAAGAGGAGCAGGAAAAAGCAAAAAATTTCAGAATTGCACCTTGCAATGCGGAGAAATTACAGTTTGTGCATTTACAATATTCATTGATTTTTGCCATTGAAAAACATCCAGAAATGATTGAAGCTACTGACTGAATGAAAGGAGCTGGCATCTCACTCTCTTTGAATCTTCTTTATCATGCTAAGAGGAGCAGGAAAAAGCAAAAAATTTCAGAATTGCACCTTGCAATGCGGTGAAATTACTGTTTGTGCATTTACAATATTCATTGATTTTTGCCATTGAAAAACATCGTTATTCATATACCAGAAATGTTTGAAGCTACTGACTGAATGAAAGGAGCTGGCATCTCACTCTCTTTGAATCTTCTTTATCATGCTAAGAGGAGCAGGAAAAAGCAAAAAATTTCAGAATTGCACCTTGCAATGTGGAGAAATTACTGTTTGTGCATTTACAATATTCATTGATTTTTACCATTGAAAAACGTCCAGAAATGATTGAAGCTACTGACTGAATGAAAGTAGCTGGCATCTCACTCTCTTTGAATCTTCTTTATCATGCTAAGAGGAGCAGGAAAAAGCAAAAAATTTCAGACTTGCACCTTGCAATGCGGAGAAATTACTGTTTGTGCATTTACAATATTCATTGATTTTTGCCATTGAAAAACATCATGTTATTCATATACCAGAAATGTTTGAAGCTACTGACTGAATGAAAGGAGCTGGCATCTCACTCTCTTTGAATCTTCTTTATCATGCTAAGAGGAGCAGGAAAAAGCAAAAAATTTCAGAATTGCACCTTGCAATGCGGAGAAATTACTGTTTGTGCATTTACAATATTCATTGATTTTTGCCATTGAAAAACATCATGTTATTCATATACCAGAAATGTTTGAAGCTACTGACTGAATGAAAGGAGCTGGCATCTCACTCTCTTTGAATCTTCTTTATCATGCTAAGAGGAGCAGGAAAAAGCAAAAAATTTCAGAATTGCACCTTGCAATGCGGAGAAATTACTGTTTGTGCATTTACAATATTCATTGATTTTTGCCATTGAAAAACGTCCAGAAATGATTGAAGCTACTGACTGAATGAAAGGAGCTGGCATCTCACTCTCTTTGAATCTTCTTTATCATGCTAAGAGGAGCAGGAAAAATCAAAAAATTTCAGAATTGCACCTTGCAATGCGGAGAAATTACTGTTTGTGCATTTACAATATTCATTGATTTTTGCCATTGAAAAACATGTTATTCATATACCAGAAATGTTTGAAGCTACTGACTGAATGAAAGGAGCTGGCACCTCACTCTCTTTCAATCTTCTTTATCATGCTAAGAGGAGCGGGAAAAAGCAAAAAATTTCAGAATTGCACCTTGCAATGCGGAGAAATTACTGTTTGTGCATTTACAATATTCATTGATTTTTGCCATTGAAAAACGTCCAGAAATGATTGAAGGTACTGACTAAATGAAAGGAGCTGTCATCTCACTCTCTTTGAATCTTCTTTATCATGCTAAGAGGAGCAGGAAAAAGCAAAAAATTTCAGAATTGCACCTTGCAATGCGGAGAAATTACTGTTTGTGCATTTACAATATTCATTGATTTTTGCCATTGAAAAACGTCCAGAAATGATTGAAGCTACTGACTGAATGAAAGGAGCTGGCATCTCACTCTCTTTGAATCTTCTTTATCATGCTAAGAGGAGCAGGAAAAAGCAAAAAATTTCAGAATTGCACCTTGCAATACGGAGAAATTACAGTTTGTGCATTTACAATATTCATTGATTTTTGCCATTGAAAAACATCCAGAAATGATTGAAGCTACTGACTGAATGAAAGGAGCTGGCATCTCACTCTCTTTGAATCTTCTTTATCATGCTAAGAGGAGCAGGAAAAAGCAAAAAATTTCAGACTTGCACCTTGCAATGCGGAGAAATTACTGTTTGTGCATTTACAATATTCATTGATTTTTGCCATTGAAAAACATCATGTTATTCATATACCAGAAATGTTTGAAGCTACTGACTGAATGAAAGGAGCTGGCATCTCACTCTCTTTGAATCTTCTTTATCATGCTAAGAGGAGCAGGAAAAAGCAAAAAATTTCAGAATTGCACCTTGCAATGCGGAGAAATTACTGTTTGTGCATTTACAATATTCATTGATTTTTACCATTGAAAAACGTCCAGAAATGATTGAAGCTACTGACTGAATGAAAGTAGCTGGCATCTCACTCTCTTTGAATCTTCTTTATCATGCTAAGAGGAGCAGGAAAAAGCAAAAAATTTCAGACTTGCACCTTGCAATGCGGAGAAATTACTGTTTGTGCATTTACAATATTCATTGATTTTTGCCATTGAAAAACGTCCAGAAATGATTGAAGGTACTGACTGAATGAAAGGAGCTGGCATCTCACTCTCTTTGAATCTTCTTTATCATGCTAAGAGGAGCAGGAAAAAGCAAAAAATTTCAGAATTGCACCTTGCAATGCGGAGAAATTACTGTTTGTGCATTTACAATATTCATTGATTTTTGCCACTGAAAAACGTCCAGAAATGATTGAAGCTACTGACTGAATGAAAGGAGCTGGCATCTCACTCTCTTTGAATCTTCTTTATCATGCTAAGAGGAGCAGGAAAAAGCAAAAAATTTCAGAATTGCACCTTGCAATGCGGAGAAATTACAGTTTGTGCATTTACAATATTCATTGATTTTTGCCATTGAAAAACATCCAGAAATGATTGAAGCTACTGACTGAATGAAAGGAGCTGGCATCTCACTCTCTTTGAATCTTCTTTATCATGCTAAGAGGAGCAGGAAAAAGCAAAAAATTTCAGAATTGCACCTTGCAATGCGGAGAAATTACTGTTTGTGCATTTACAATATTCATTGATTTTTGCCATTGAAAAACATCGTTATTCATATACCAGAAATGTTTGAAGCTACTGACTGAATGAAAGGAGCTGGCATCTCACTCTCTTTGAATCTTCTTTATCATGCTAAGAGGAGCAGGAAAAAGCAAAAAATTTCAGAATTGCACCTTGCAATGTGGAGAAATTACTGTTTGTGCATTTACAATATTCATTGATTTTTACCATTGAAAAACGTCCAGAAATGATTGAAGCTACTGACTGAATGAAAGTAGCTGGCATCTCACTCTCTTTGAATCTTCTTTATCATGCTAAGAGGAGCAGGAAAAAGCAAAAAATTTCAGACTTGCACCTTGCAATGCGGAGAAATTACTGTTTGTGCATTTACAATATTCATTGATTTTTGCCATTGAAAAACATCATGTTATTCATATACCAGAAATGTTTGAAGCTACTGACTGAATGAAAGGAGCTGGCATCTCACTCTCTTTGAATCTTCTTTATCATGCTAAGAGGAGCAGGAAAAAGCAAAAAATTTCAGAATTGCACCTTGCAATGCGGAGAAATTACTGTTTGTGCATTTACAATATTCATTGATTTTTGCCATTGAAAAACATCATGTTATTCATATACCAGAAATGTTTGAAGCTACTGACTGAATGAAAGGAGCTGGCATCTCACTCTCTTTGAATCTTCTTTATCATGCTAAGAGGAGCAGGAAAAAGCAAAAAATTTCAGAATTGCACCTTGCAATGTGGAGAAATTACTGTTTGTGCATTTACAATATTCATTGATTTTTGCCATTGAAAAGCATCATGTTATTCATATACCAGAAATGTTTGAAGCTACTGACTGAATGAAAGGAGCTGGCATCTCACTCTCTTTGAATCTTCTTTATCATGCTAAGAGGAGCAGGAAAAAGCAAAAAATTTCAGAATTGCACCTTGCAATGTGGAGAAATTACTGTTTGTGCATTTACAATATTCATTGATTTTTACCATTGAAAAACGTCCAGAAATGATTGAAGCTACTGACTGAATGAAAGTAGCTGGCATCTCACTCTCTTTGAATCTTCTTTATCATGCTAAGAGGAGCAGGAAAAAGCAAAAAATTTCAGACTTGCACCTTGCAATGCGGAGAAATTACTGTTTGTGCATTTACAATATTCATTGATTTTTGACATTGAAAAACATCATGTTATTCATATACCAGAAATGTTTGAAGCTACTGACTGAATCAAAGGAGCTGGCATCTCACTCTCTTTGAATCTTCTTTATCATGCTAAGAGGAGCAGGAAAAAGCAAAAAATTTCAGAATTGCACCTTGCAATGCGGAGAAATTACTGTTTGTGCATTTACAATATTCATTGATTTTTGCCATTGAAAAACGTCCAGAAATGATTGAAGCTACTGACTGAATGAAAGGATCTGGCATCTCACTCTCTTTGAATCTTCTTTATCATGCTAAGAGGAGCAGGAAAAAGCAAAAAATTTCAGAATTGCACCTTGCAATGCGGAGAAATTACTGTTTGTGCATTTACAATATTCATTGATTTTTGCCATTGAAAAACGTCCAGAAATGATTGAAGCTACTGATTGAATGAAAGGAGCTGGCATCTCACTCTCTTTGAATCTTCTTTATCATGCTAAGAGGAGCAGGAAAAAGCAAAAAATTTCAGAATTGCACCTTGCAATGCGGAGAAATTACTGTTTGTGCATTTACAATATTCATTGATTTTTGCCATTGAAAAACATGTTATTCATATACCAGAAATGTTTGAAGCTACTGACTGAATGAAAGGAGCTGGCACCTCACTCTCTTTGAATCTTCTTTATCATGCTAAGAGGAGCAGGAAAAAGCAAAAAATTTCAGAATTGCACCTTGCAATGCGGAGAAATTACTGTTTGTGCATTTACAATATTCATTGATTTTTGCCATTGAAAAACATCATGTTATTCATATACCAGAAATGTTTGAAGCTACTGACTGAATGAAAGGAGTTGGCATCTCACTCTCTTTGAATCTTCTTTATCATGCTAAGAGGAGCAGGAAAAAGCAAAAAATTTCAGAATTGCACCTTGCAATGCGGAGAAATTACTGTTTGTGCATTTACAATATTCATTGAATTTTGCCATTGAAAAACATCATGTTATTCATATACCAGAAATGTTTGAAGCTACTGACTGAATGAAAGGAGCTGGCATCTCACTCGCTTTGAATCTTCTTTATCATGCTAAGAGGAGCAGGAAAAAGCAAAAAATTTTAGAATTGCACATTGCAATGTGGAGAAATTACTGTTTGTGCATTTACAATATTCATTGATTTTTACCATTGAAAAACGTCCAGAAATGATTGAAGCTACTGACTGAATGAAAGTAGCTGGCATCTCACTCTCTTTGAATCTTCTTTATCATGCTAAGAGGAGCAGGAAAAAGCAAAAAATTTCAGACTTGCACCTTGCAATGCGGAGAAATTACTGTTTGTGCATTTACAATATTCATTGATTTTTGCCATTGAAAAACATCATGTTATTCATATTCCAGAAATGTTTGAAGCTACTGACTGAATGAAAGGAGCTGGCATCTCACTCTCTTTGAATCTTCTTTATCATGCTAAGAGGAGCAGGAAAAAGCAAAAAATTTCAGAATTGCACCTTGCAATGCGGAGAAATTACTGTTTGTGCATTTACAATATTCATTGATTTTTGCCATTGAAAAACGTCCAGAAATGATTGAAGCTACTGACTGAATGAAAGGAGCTGGCATCTCACTCTCTTTGAATCTTCTTTATCATGCTAAGAGGAGCAGGAAAAAGCAAAAAATTTCAGAATTGCACCTTGCAATGCGGAGAAATTACTGTTTGTGCATTTACAATATTCATTGATTTTTGCCATTGAAAAACGTCCAGAAATGATTGAAGCTACTGACTGAATGAAAGGAGCTGGCATCTCACTCTCTTTGAATCTTCTTTATCATGCTAAGAGGAGCAGGAAAAAGCAAAAAATTTCAGAATTGCACCTTGCAATGCGGAGAAATTACTGTTTGTGCATTTACAATATTCATTGATTTTAGCCATTGAAAAACATCATGTTATTCATATACCAGAAATGTTTGAAGCTACTGACTGAATGAAAGGAGCTGACATCTCACTCTCTTTGAATCTTCTTTATCATGCTAAGAGGAGCAGGAAAAAGCAAAAAATTTCAGAATTGCACCTTGCAATGCGGAGAAATTACTGATTGTGCATTTACAATATTCATTGATTTTTGCCATTGAAAAACGTCCAGAAATGATTGAAGCTACTGACTGAATGAAAGGATCTGGCATCTCACTCTCTTTGAATCTTCTTTATCATGCTAAGAGGAGCAGGAAAAAGCAAAAAATTTCAGAATTGCACCTTGCAATGCGGAGAAATTACTGTTTGTGCATTTACAATATTCATTGATTTTTGCCATTGAAAAACGTCCAGAAATGATTGAAGCTACTGATTGAATGAAAGGAGCTGGCATCTCACTCTCTTTGAATCTTCTTTATCATGCTAAGAGGAGCAGGAAAAAGCAAAAAATTTCAGAATTGCACCTTGCAATGCGGAGAAATTACTGTTTGTGCATTTACAATATTCATTGATTTTTGCCATTGAAAAACATGTTATTCATATACCAGAAATGTTTGAAGCTACTGACTGAATGAAAGGAGCTGGCACCTCACTCTCTTTGAATCTTCTTTATCATGCTAAGAGGAGCAGGAAAAAGCAAAAAATTTCAGAATTGCACCTTGCAATGCGGAGAAATTACTGTTTGTGCATTTACAATATTCATTGATTTTTGCCATTGAAAAACATCATGTTATTCATATACCAGAAATGTTTGAAGCTACTGACTGAATGAAAGGAGTTTGCATCTCACTCTCTTTGAATCTTCTTTATCATGCTAAGAGGAGCAGGAAAAAGCAAAAAATTTCAGAATTGCACCTTGCAATGCGGAGAAATTACTGTTTGTGCATTTACAATATTCATTGATTTTTGCCATTGAAAAACATCATGTTATTCATATACCAGAAATGTTTGAAGCTACTGACTGAATGAAAGGAGCTGGCATCTCACTCTCTTTGAATCTTCTTTATCATGCTAAGAGGAGCAGGAAAAAGCAAAAAATTTTAGAATTGCACATTGCAATGTGGAGAAATTACTGTTTGTGCATTTACAATATTCATTGATTTTTACCATTGAAAAACGTCCAGAAATGATTGAAGCTACTGACTGAATGAAAGTAGCTGGCATCTCACTCTCTTTGAATCTTCTTTATCATGCTAAGAGGAGCAGGAGAAAGCAAAAAATTTCAGACTTGCACCTTGCAATGCGGAGAAATTACTGTTTGTGCATTTACAATATTCATTGATTTTTGCCATTGAAAAACATCATGTTATTCATATTCCAGAAATGTTTGAAGCTACTGACTGAATGAAAGGAGCTGGCATCTCACTCTCTTTGAATCTTCTTTATCATGCTAAGAGGAGCAGGAAAAAGCAAAAAATTTCAGAATTGCACCTTGCAATGCGGAGAAATTACTGTTTGTGCATTTACAATATTCATTGATTTTTGCCATTGAAAAACGTCCAGAAATGATTGAAGCTACTGACTGAATGAAAGGAGCTGGCATCTCACTCTCTTTGAATCTTCTTTATCATGCTAAGAGGAGCAGGAAAAAGCAAAAAATTTCAGAATTGCACCTTGCAATGCGGAGAAATTACTGTTTGTGCATTTACAATATTCATTGATTTTTGCCATTGAAAAACGTCCAGAAATGATTGAAGCTACTGACTGAATGAAAGGAGCTGGCATCTCACTCTCTTTGAATCTTCTTTATCATGCTAAGAGGAGCAGGAAAAAGCAAAAAATTTCAGAATTGCACCTTGCAATGCGGAGAAATTACTGTTTGTGCATTTACAATATTCATTGATTTTAGCCATTGAAAAACATCATGTTATTCATATACCAGAAATGTTTGAAGCTACTGACTGAATGAAAGGAGCTGACATCTCACTCTCTTTGAATCTTCTTTATCATGCTAAGAGGAGCAGGAAAAAGCAAAAAATTTCAGAATTGCACCTTGCAATGCGGAGAAATTACTGTTTGTGCATTTACAATATTCATTGATTTTTGCCATTGAAAAACGTCCAGAAATGATTGAAGCTACTGACTGAATGAAAGGAGCTGGCATCTCACTCTCTTTGAATCTTCTTTATCATGCTAAGAGGAGCAGGAAAAAGCAAAAAATTTCAGAATTGCACCTTGCAATGCGGAGAAATTACTGTTTGTGCATTTACAATATTCATTGATTTTTGCCATTGAAAAACATCATGTTATTCATATACCAGAAATGTTTGAAGCTACTGACTGAATGAAAGGAGCTGGCATCTCACTCTCTTTGAATCTTCTTTATCATGCTAAGAGGAGCAGGAAAAAGCAAAAAATTTCAGAATTGCACCTTGCAATACGGAGAAATTACAGTTTGTGCATTTACAATATTCATTGATTTTTGCCATTGAAAAACATCCAGAAATGATTGAAGCTACTGACTGAATGAAAGGAGCTGGCATCTCACTCTCTTTGAATCTTCTTTATCATGCTAAGAGGAGCAGGAAAAAGCAAAAAATTTCAGAATTGCACCTTGCAATGCGGAGAAATTACTGTTTGTGCATTTACAATATTCATTGATTTTTGCCATTGAAAAACGTCCAGAAATGATTGAAGCTACTGACTGAATGAAAGGAGCTGGCATCTCACTCTCTTTGAATCTTCTTTATCATGCTAAGAGGAGCAGGAAAAAGCAAAAAATTTCAGAATTGCACCTTGCAATGCGGAGAAATTACTGTTTGTGCATTTACAATATTCATTGATTTTTGCCATTGAAAAACATCATGTTATTCATATACCAGAAATGTTTGAAGCTACTGACTGAATGAAAGGAGCTGACATCTCACTCTCTTTGAATCTTCTTTATCATGCTAAGAGGAGCAGGAAAAAGCAAAAAATTTCAGAATTGCACCTTGCAATGCGGAGAAATTACTGTTTGTGCATTTACAATATTCATTGATTTTTGCCATTGAAAAACGTCCAGAAATGATTGAAGCTACTGACTGAATGAAAGGAGCTGGCATCTCACTCTCTTTGAATCTTCTTTATCATGCTAAGAGGAGCAGGAAAAAGCAAAAAATTTCAGAATTGCACCTTGCAATGCGGAGAAATTAGTTTGTGCATTTACAATATTCATTGATTTTTGCCATTGAAAAACATCATGTTATTCATATACCAGAAATGTTTGAAGCTACTGACTGAATGAAAGGAGCTGGCATCTCACTCTCTTTGAATCTTCTTTATCATGCTAAGAGGAGCAGGAAAAAGCAAAAAATTTCAGAATTGCACCTTGCAATGTGGAGAAATTACTGTTTGTGCATTTACAATATTCATTGATTTTTGCCATTGAAAAACATCATGTTATTCATATACCAGAAATGTTTGAAGCTACTGACTGAATGAAAGGAGCTGGCATCTCACTCTCTTTGAATCTTCTTTATCATGCTAAGAGGAGCAGGAAAAAGCAAAAAATTTCAGAATTGCACCTTGCAATGTGGAGAAATTACTGTTTGTGCATTTACAATATTCATTGATTTTTACCATTGAAAAACGTCCAGAAATGATTGAAGCTACTGACTGAATGAAAGTAGCTGGCATCTCACTCTCTTTGAATCTTCTTTATCATGCTAAGAGGAGCAGGAAAAAGCAAAAAATTTCAGACTTGCACCTTGCAATGCGGAGAAATTACTGTTTGTGCATTTACAATATTCATTGATTTTTGCCATTGAAAAACATCATGTTATTCATATACCAGAAATGTTTGAAGCTACTGACTGAATGAAAGGAGCTGGCATCTCACTCTCTTTGAATCTTCTTTATCATGCTAAGAGGAGCAGGAAAAAGCAAAAAATTTCAGAATTGCACCTTGCAATGTGGAGAAATTACTGTTTGTGCATTTACAATATTCATTGATTTTTACCATTGAAAAACGTCCAGAAATGATTGAAGCTACTGACTGAATGAAAGTAGCTGGCATCTCACTCTCTTTGAATCTTCTTTATCATGCTAAGAGGAGCAGGAAAAAGCAAAAAATTTCAGACTTGCACCTTGCAATGCGGAGAAATTACTGTTTGTGCATTTACAATATTCATTGATTTTTGCCATTGAAAAACATCATGTTATTCATATACCAGAAATGTTTGAAGCTACTGACTGAATCAAAGGAGCTGGCATCTCACTCTCTTTGAATCTTCTTTATCATGCTAAGAGGAGCAGGAAAAAGCAAAAAATTTCAGAATTGCACCTTGCAATGCGGAGAAATTACTGTTTGTGCATTTACAATATTCATTGATTTTTGCCATTGAAAAACGTCCAGAAATGATTGAAGCTACTGACTGAATGAAAGGATCTGGCATCTCACTCTCTTTGAATCTTCTTTATCATGCTAAGAGGAGCAGGAAAAAGCAAAAAATTTCAGAATTGCACCTTGCAATGCGGAGAAATTACTGTTTGTGCATTTACAATATTCATTGATTTTTGCCATTGAAAAACGTCCAGAAATGATTGAAGCTACTGATTGAATGAAAGGAGCTGGCATCTCACTCTCTTTGAATCTTCTTTATCATGCTAAGAGGAGCAGGAAAAAGCAAAAAATTTCAGAATTGCACCTTGCAATGCGGAGAAATTACTGTTTGTGCATTTACAATATTCATTGATTTTTGCCATTGAAAAACATGTTATTCATATACCAGAAATGTTTGAAGCTACTGACTGAATGAAAGGAGCTGGCACCTCACTCTCTTTGAATCTTCTTTATCATGCTAAGAGGAGCAGGAAAAAGCAAAAAATTTCAGAATTGCACCTTGCAATGCGGAGAAATTACTGTTTGTGCATTTACAATATTCATTGATTTTTGCCATTGAAAAACATCATGTTATTCATATACCAGAAATGTTTGAAGCTACTGACTGAATGAAAGGAGTTGGCATCTCACTCTCTTTGAATCTTCTTTATCATGCTAAGAGGAGCAGGAAAAAGCAAAAAATTTCAGAATTGCACCTTGCAATGCGGAGAAATTACTGTTTGTGCATTTACAATATTCTTTGATTTTTGCCATTGAAAAACATCATGTTATTCATATACCAGAAATGTTTGAAGCTACTGACTGAATGAAAGGAGCTGGCATCTCACTCTCTTTGAATCTTCTTTATCATGCTAAGAGGAGCAGGAAAAAGCAAAAAATTTTAGAATTGCACATTGCAATGTGGAGAAATTACTGTTTGTGCATTTACAATATTCATTGATTTTTACCATTGAAAAACGTCCAGAAATGATTGAAGCTACTGACTGAATGAAAGTAGCTGGCATCTCACTCTCTTTGAATCTTCTTTATCATGCTAAGAGGAGCAGGAAAAAGCAAAAAATTTCAGACTTGCACCTTGCAATGCGGAGAAATTACTGTTTGTGCATTTACAATATTCATTGATTTTTGCCATTGAAAAACATCATGCTATTCATATTCCAGAAATGTTTGAAGCTACTGACTGAATGAAAGGAGCTGGCATCTCACTCTCTTTGAATCTTCTTTATCATGCTAAGAGGAGCAGGAAAAAGCAAAAAATTTCAGAATTGCACCTTGCAATGCGGAGAAATTACTGTTTGTGCATTTACAATATTCATTGATTTTTGCCATTGAAAAACGTCCAGAAATGATTGAAGCTACTGACTGAATGAAAGGAGCTGGCATCTCACTCTCTTTGAATCTTCTTTATCATGCTAAGAGGAGCAGGAAAAAGCAAAAAATTTCAGAATTGCACCTTGCAATGCGGAGAAATTACTGTTTGTGCATTTACAATATTCATTGATTTTTGCCATTGAAAAACATCATGTTATTCATATTCCAGAAATGTTTGAAGCTACTGACTGAATGAAAGGAGCTGGCATCTCACTCTCTTTGAATCTTCTTTATCATGCTAAGAGGAGCAGGAAAAAGCAAAAAATTTCAGAATTGCACCTTGCAATGCGGAGAAATTACTGTTTGTGCATTTACAATATTCATTGATTTTTGCCATTGAAAAACGTCCAGAAATGATTGAAGCTACTGACTGAATGAAAGGAGCTGGCATCTCACTCTCTTTGAATCTTCTTTATCATGCTAAGAGGAGCAGGAAAAAGCAAAAAATTTCAGAATTGCACCTTGCAATGCGGAGAAATTACTGTTTGTGCATTTACAATATTCATTGATTTTAGCCATTGAAAAACATCATGTTATTCATATACCAGAAATGTTTGAAGCTACTGACTGAATGAAAGGAGCTGACATCTCACTCTCTTTGAATCTTCTTTATCATGCTAAGAGGAGCAGGAAAAAGCAAAAAATTTCAGAATTGCACCTTGCAATGCGGAGAAATTACTGTTTGTGCATTTACAATATTCATTGATTTTTGCCATTGAAAAACGTCCAGAAATGATTGAAGCTACTGACTGAATGAAAGGATCTGGCATCTCACTCTCTTTGAATCTTCTTTATCATGCTAAGAGGAGCAGGAAAAAGCAAAAAATTTCAGAATTGCACCTTGCAATGCGGAGAAATTACTGTTTGTGCATTTACAATATTCATTGATTTTTGCCATTGAAAAACGTCCAGAAATGATTGAAGCTACTGATTGAATGAAAGGAGCTGGCATCTCACTCTCTTTGAATCTTCTTTATCATGCTAAGAGGAGCAGGAAAAAGCAAAAAATTTCAGGATTGCACCTTGCAATGCGGAGAAATTACTGTTTGTGCATTTACAATATTCATTGATTTTTGCCATTGAAAAACATGTTATTCATATACCAGAAATGTTTGAAGCTACTGACTGAATGAAAGGAGCTGGCACCTCACTCTCTTTGAATCTTCTTTATCATGCTAAGAGGAGCAGGAAAAAGCAAAAAATTTCAGAATTGCACCTTGCAATGCGGAGAAATTACTGTTTGTGCATTTACAATATTCATTGATTTTTGCCATTGAAAAACATCATGTTATTCATATACCAGAAATGTTTGAAGCTACTGACTGAATGAAAGGAGTTTGCATCTCACTCTCTTTGAATCTTCTTTATCATGCTAAGAGGAGCAGGAAAAAGCAAAAAATTTCAGAATTGCACCTTGCAATGCGGAGAAATTACTGTTTGTGCATTTACAATATTCATTGATTTTTGCCATTGAAAAACATCATGTTATTCATATACCAGAAATGTTTGAAGCTACTGACTGAATGAAAGGAGCTGGCATCTCACTCTCTTTGAATCTTCTTTATCATGCTAAGAGGAGCAGGAAAAAGCAAAAAATTTTAGAATTGCACATTGCAATGTGGAGAAATTACTGTTTGTGCATTTACAATATTCATTGATTTTTACCATTGAAAAACGTCTAGAAATGATTGAAGCTACTGACTGAATGAAAGTAGCTGGCATCTCACTCTCTTTGAATCTTCTTTATCATGCTAAGAGGAGCAGGAAAAAGCAAAAAATTTCAGACTTGCACCTTGCAATGCGGAGAAATTACTGTTTGTGCATTTACAATATTCATTGATTTTTGCCATTGAAAAACATCATGTTATTCATATTCCAGAAATGTTTGAAGCTACTGACTGAATGAAAGGAGCTGGCATCTCACTCTCTTTGAATCTTCTTTATCATGCTAAGAGGAGCAGGAAAAAGCAAAAAATTTCAGAATTGCACCTTGCAATGCGGAGAAATTACTGTTTGTGCATTTACAATATTCATTGATTTTTGCCATTGAAAAACGTCCAGAAATGATTGAAGCTACTGACTGAATGAAAGGAGCTGGCATCTCACTCTCTTTGAATCTTCTTTATCATGCTAAGAGGAGCAGGAAAAAGCAAAAAATTTCAGAATTGCACCTTGCAATGCGGAGAAATTACTGTTTGTGCATTTACAATATTCATTGATTTTTGCCATTGAAAAACATCATGTTATTCATATTCCAGAAATGTTTGAAGCTACTGACTGAATGAAAGGAGCTGGCATCTCACTCTCTTTGAATCTTCTTTATCATGCTAAGAGGAGCAGGAAAAAGCAAAAAATTTCAGAATTGCACCTTGCAATGCGGAGAAATTACTGTTTGTGCATTTACAATATTCATTGATTTTTGCCATTGAAAAACGTCCAGAAATGATTGAAGCTACTGACTGAATGAAAGGAGCTGGCATCTCACTCTCTTTGAATCTTCTTTATCATGCTAAGAGGAGCAGGAAAAAGCAAAAAATTTCAGAATTGCACCTTGCAATGCGGAGAAATTACTGTTTGTGCATTTACAATATTCATTGATTTTAGCCATTGAAAAACATCATGTTATTCATATACCAGAAATGTTTGAAGCTACTGACTGAATGAAAGGAGCTGACATCTCACTCTCTTTGAATCTTCTTTATCATGCTAAGAGGAGCAGGAAAAAGCAAAAAATTTCAGAATTGCACCTTGCAATGCGGAGAAATTACTGTTTGTGCATTTACAATATTCATTGATTTTTGCCATTGAAAAACGTCCAGAAATGATTGAAGCTACTGACTGAATGAAAGGATCTGGCATCTCACTCTCTTTGAATCTTCTTTATCATGCTAAGAGGAGCAGGAAAAAGCAAAAAATTTCAGAATTGCACCTTGCAATGCGGAGAAATTACTGTTTGTGCATTTACAATATTCATTGATTTTTGCCATTGAAAAACGTCCAGAAATGATTGAAGCTACTGATTGAATGAAAGGAGCTGGCATCTCACTCTCTTTGAATCTTCTTTATCATGCTAAGAGGAGCAGGAAAAAGCAAAAAATTTCAGAATTGCACCTTGCAATGCGGAGAAATTACTGTTTGTGCATTTACAATATTCATTGATTTTTGCCATTGAAAAACATGTTATTCATATACCAGAAATGTTTGAAGCTACTGACTGAATGAAAGGAGCTGGCACCTCACTCTCTTTGAATCTTCTTTATCATGCTAAGAGGAGCAGGAAAAAGCAAAAAATTTCAGAATTGCACCTTGCAATGCGGAGAAATTACTGTTTGTGCATTTACAATATTCATTGATTTTTGCCATTGAAAAACATCATGTTATTCATATACCAGAAATGTTTGAAGCTACTGACTGAATGAAAGGAGTTTGCATCTCACTCTCTTTGAATCTTCTTTATCATGCTAAGAGGAGCAGGAAAAAGCAAAAAATTTCAGAATTGCACCTTGCAATGCGGAGAAATTACTGTTTGTGCATTTACAATATTCATTGATTTTTGCCATTGAAAAACATCATGTTATTCATATACCAGAAATGTTTGAAGCTACTGACTGAATGAAAGGAGCTGGCATCTCACTCTCTTTGAATCTTCTTTATCATGCTAAGAGGAGCAGGAAAAAGCAAAAAATTTTAGAATTGCACATTGCAATGTGGAGAAATTACTGTTTGTGCATTTACAATATTCATTGATTTTTACCATTGAAAAACGTCTAGAAATGATTGAAGCTACTGACTGAATGAAAGTAGCTGGCATCTCACTCTCTTTGAATCTTCTTTATCATGCTAAGAGGAGCAGGAGAAAGCAAAAAATTTCAGACTTGCACCTTGCAATGCGGAGAAATTACTGTTTGTGCATTTACAATATTCATTGATTTTTGCCATTGAAAAACATCATGTTATTCATATTCCAGAAATGTTTGAAGCTACTGACTGAATGAAAGGAGCTGGCATCTCACTCTCTTTGAATCTTCTTTATCATGCTAAGAGGAGCAGGAAAAAGCAAAAAATTTCAGAATTGCACCTTGCAATGCGGAGAAATTACTGTTTGTGCATTTACAATATTCATTGATTTTTGCCATTGAAAAACGTCCAGAAATGATTGAAGCTACTGACTGAATGAAAGGAGCTGGCATCTCACTCTCTTTGAATCTTCTTTATCATGCTAAGAGGAGCAGGAAAAAGCAAAAAATTTCAGAATTGCACCTTGCAAAGCGGAGAAATTACTGTTTGTGCATTTACAATATTCATTGATTTTTGCCATTGAAAAACGTCCAGAAATGATTGAAGCTACTGACTGAATGAAAGGAGCTGGCATCTCACTCTCTTTGAATCTTCTTTATCATGCTAAGAGGAGCAGGAAAAAGCAAAAAATTTCAGAATTGCACCTTGCAATGCGGAGAAATTACTGTTTGTGCATTTACAATATTCATTGATTTTAGCCATTGAAAAACATCATGTTATTCATATACCAGAAATGTTTGAAGCTACTGACTGAATGAAAGGAGCTGACATCTCACTCTCTTTGAATCTTCTTTATCATGCTAAGAGGAGCAGGAAAAAGCAAAAAATTTCAGAATTGCACCTTGCAATGCGGAGAAATTACTGTTTGTGCATTTACAATATTCATTGATTTTTGCCATTGAAAAACGTCCAGAAATGATTGAAGCTACTGACTGAATGAAAGGAGCTGGCATCTCACTCTCTTTGAATCTTCTTTATCATGCTAAGAGGAGCAGGAAAAAGCAAAAAATTTCAGAATTGCACCTTGCAATGCGGAGAAATTACTGTTTGTGCATTTACAATATTCATTGATTTTTGCCATTGAAAAACATCATGTTATTCATATACCAGAAATGTTTGAAGCTACTGACTGAATGAAAGGAGCTGGCATCTCACTCTCTTTGAATCTTCTTTATCATGCTAAGAGGAGCAGGAAAAAGCAAAAAATTTCAGAATTGCACCTTGCAATGTGGAGAAATTACTGTTTGTGCATTTACAATATTCATTGATTTTTGCCATTGAAAAACATCATGTTATTCATATACCAGAAATGTTTGAAGCTACTGACTGAATGAAAGGAGCTGGCATCTCACTCTCTTTGAATCTTCTTTATCATGCTAAGAGGAGCAGGAAAAAGCAAAAAATTTCAGAATTGCACCTTGCAATGTGGAGAAATTACTGTTTGTGCATTTACAATATTCATTGATTTTTACCATTGAAAAACGTCCAGAAATGATTGAAGCTACTGACTGAATGAAAGTAGCTGGCATCTCACTCTCTTTGAATCTTCTTTATCATGCTAAGAGGAGCAGGAAAAAGCAAAAAAATTTCAGACTTGCACCTTGCAATGCGGAGAAATTACTGTTTGTGCATTTACAATATTCATTGATTTTTGCCATTGAAAAACATCATGTTATTCATATACCAGAAATGTTTGAAGCTACTGACTGAATGAAAGGAGCTGGCATCTCACTCTCTTTGAATCTTCTTTATCATGCTAAGAGGAGCAGGAAAAAGCAAAAAATTTCAGAATTGCACCTTGCAATGCGGAGAAATTACTGTTTGTGCATTTACAATATTCATTGATTTTTGCCATTGAAAAACATCCAGAAATGATTGAAGCTACTGACTGAATGAAAGGAGCTGGCATCTCACTCTCTTTGAATCTTCTTTATCATGCTAAGAGGAGCAGGAAAAAGCAAAAAATTTCAGAATTGCACCTTGCAATGCGGAGAAATTACTGTTTGTGCATTTACAATATTCATTGATTTTTGCCATTGAAAAACATCATGTTATTCATATACCAGAAATGTTTGAAGCTACTGACTGAATGAAAGGAGCTGACATCTCACTCTCTTTGAATCTTCTTTATCATGCTAAGAGGAGCAGGAAAAAGCAAAAAATTTCAGAATTGCACCTTGCAATGCGGAGAAATTACTGTTTGTGCATTTACAATATTCATTGATTTTTGCCATTGAAAAACATCCAGAAATGATTGAAGCTACTGACTGAATGAAAGGAGCTGGCATCTCACTCTTTTTGAATCTTCTTTATCATGCTAAGAGGAGCAGGAAAAAGCAAAAAATTTCAGAATTGCACCTTGCAATGCGGAGAAATTACTGTTTGTGCATTTACAATATTCATTGATTTTTGCCATTGAAAAACATCATGTTATTCATATACCAGAAATGTTTGAAGCTACTGACTGAATGAAAGGAGCTGGCATCTCACTCTCTTTGAATCTTCTTTATCATGCTAAGAGGAGCAGGAAAAAGCAAAAAATTTCAGAATTGCACCTTGCAATGCGGAGAAATTACTGTTTGTGCATTTACAATATTCATTGATTTTTGCCATTGAAAAACATCATGTTATTCATATACCAGAAATGTTTGAAGCTACTGACTGAATGAAAGGAGCTGGCATCTCACTCTCTTTGAATCTTCTTTATCATGCTAAGAGGAGCAGGAAAAAGCAAAAAATTTCAGAATTGCACCTTGCAATGTGGAGAAATTACTGTTTGTGCATTTACAATATTCATTGATTTTTACCATTGAAAAACGTCCAGAAATGATTGAAGCTACTGACTGCATGAAAGTAACTGGCATCTCACTCTCTTTGAATCTTCTTTATCATGCTAAGAGGAGCAGGAAAAAGCAAAAAATTTCAGACTTGCACCTTGCAATGCGGAGAAATTACTGTTTGTGCATTTACAATATTCATTGATTTTTGCCATTGAAAAACATCATGTTATTCATATACCAGAAATGTTTGAAGCTACTGACTGAATGAAAGGAGCTGGCATCTCACTCTCTTTGAATCTTCTTTATCATGCTAAGAGGAGCAGGAAAAAGCAAAAAATTTCAGAATTGCACCTTGCAATGCGGAGAAATTACTGTTTGTGCATTTACAATATTCATTGATTTTTGCCATTGAAAAACGTCCAGAAATGATTGAAGCTACTGACTGAACGAAAGGAGCTGGCATCTCACTCTCTTTGAATCTTCTTTATCATGCTAAGAGGAGCAGGAAAAAGCAAAAAATTTCAGAATTGCACCTTGCAATGCGGAGAAATTACTGTTTGTGCATTTACAATATTCATTGATTTTTGCCATTGAAAAACATCCAGAAATGATTGAAGCTACTGACTGAATGAAAGGAGCTGGCATCTCACTCTCTTTGAATCTTCTTTATCATGCTAAGAGGAGCAGGAAAAAGCAAAAAATTTCAGAATTGCACCTTGCAATGCGGAGAAATTACTGTTTGTGCATTTACAATATTCATTGATTTTTGCCATTGAAAAACATCATGTTATTCATATACCAGAAATGTTTGAAGCTACTGACTGAATGAAAGGAGCTGACATCTCACTCTCTTTGAATCTTCTTTATCATGCTAAGATGAGCAGGAAAAAGCAAAAAATTTCAGAATTGCACCTTGCAATGCGGAGAAATTACTGTTTGTGCATTTACAATATTCATTGATTTTTGCCATTGAAAAACATCATGTTATTCATATACCAGAAATGTTTGAAGCTACTGACTGAATGAAAGGAGCTGACATCTCACTCTCTTTGAATCTTCTTTATCATGCTAAGAGGAGCAGGAAAAAGCAAAAAATTTCAGAATTGCACCTTGCAATGCGGAGAAATTACTGTTTGTGCATTTACAATATTCATTGATTTTTGCCATTGAAAAACATCATGTTATTCATGTACCAGAAATGTTTGAAGCTACTGACTGAATGAAAGGAGCTGACATCTCACTCTCTTTGAATCTTCTTTATCATGCTAAGAGGAGCAGGAAAAAGCAAAAAATTTCAGAATTGCACCTTGCAATGCGGAGAAATTACTGTTTGTGCATTTACAATATTCATTGATTTTTGCCATTGAAAAACGTCCAGAAATGATTGAAGCTACTGACTGAATGAAAGGAGCTGGCATCTCACTCTCTTTGAATCTTCTTTATCATGCTAAGAGGAGCAGGAAAAAGCAAAAAATTTCAGAATTGCACCTTGCAATGCGGAGAAATTACTGTTTGTGCATTTACAATATTCATTGATTTTTGCCATTGAAAAACATGTTATTCATATACCAGAAATGTTTGAAGCTACTGACTGAATGAAAGGAGCTGGCACCTCACTCTCTTTGAATCTTCTTTATCATGCTAAGAGGAGCGGGAAAAAGCAAAAAATTTCAGAATTGCACCTTGCAATGCGGAGAAATTACTGTTTGTGCATTTACAATATTCATTGATTTTTGCCATTGAAAAACGTCCAGAAATGATTGAAGGTACTGACTGAATGAAAGGAGCTGGCATCTCACTCTCTTTGAATCTTCTTTATCATGCTAAGAGGAGCAGGAAAAAGCAAAAAATTTCAGAATTGCACCTTGCAATGCGGAGAAATTACTGTTTGTGCATTTACAATATTCATTGGTTTTTGCCATTGAAAAACGTCCAGAAATGATTGAAGCTACTGACTGAATGAAAGGAGCTGGCATCTCACTCTCTTTGAATCTTCTTTATCATGCTAAGAGGAGCAGGAAAAAGCAAAAAATTTCAGAATTGCACCTTGCAATGCGGAGAAATTACAGTTTGTGCATTTACAATATTCATTGATTTTTGCCATTGAAAAACATCCAGAAATGATTGAAGCTACTGACTGAATGAAAGGAGCTGGCATCTCACTCTCTTTGAATCTTCTTTATCATGCTAAGAGGAGCAGGAAAAAGCAAAAAATTTCAGAATTGCACCTTGCAATGCGGAGAAATTACTGTTTGTGCATTTACAATATTCATTGATTTTTGCCATTGAAAAACATCATGTTATTCATATACCAGAAATGTTTGAAGCTACTGACTGAATGAAAGGAGCTGGCATCTCACTCTCTTTGAATCTTCTTTATCATGCTAAGAGGAGCAGGAAAAAGCAAAAAATTTCAGAATTGCACCTTGCAATGTGGAGAAATTACTGTTTGTGCATTTACAATATTCATTGATTTTTACCATTGAAAAACGTCCAGAAATGATTGAAGCTACTGACTGAATGAAAGTAGCTGGCATCTCACTCTCTTTGAATCTTCTTTATCATGCTAAGAGGAGCAGGAAAAAGCAAAAAATTTCAGACTTGCACCTTGCAATGCGGAGAAATTACTGTTTGTGCATTTACAATATTCATTGATTTTTGCCATTGAAAAACATCATGTTATTCATATACCAGAAATGTTTGAAGCTACTGACTGAATGAAAGGAGCTGGCATCTCACTCTCTTTGAATCTTCTTTATCATGCTAAGAGGAGCAGGAAAAAGCAAAAAATTTCAGAATTGCACCTTGCAATGCGGAGAAATTACTGTTTGTGCATTTACAATATTCATTGATTTTTGCCATTGAAAAACATCATGTTATTCATATACCAGAAATGTTTGAAGCTACTGACTGAATGAAAGGAGCTGGCATCTCACTCTCTTTGAATCTTCTTTATCATGCTAAGAGGAGCAGAAAAAAGCAAAAAATTTCAGAATTGCACCTTGCAATGTGGAGAAATTACTGTTTGTGCATTTACAATATTCATTGATTTTTACCATTGAAAAACGTCCAGAAATGATTGAAGCTACTGACTGAATGAAAGTAGCTGGCATCTCACTCTCTTTGAATCTTTATCATGCTAAGAGGAGCAGGAAAAAGCAAAAAAATTTCAGACTTGCACCTTGCAATGCGGAGAAATTACTGTTTGTGCATTTACAATATTCATTGATTTTTGCCATTGAAAAACATCATGTTATTCATATACCAGAAATGTTTGAAGCTACTGACTGAATGAAAGGAGCTGGCATCTCACTCTCTTTGAATCTTCTTTATCATGCTAAGAGGAGCAGGAAAAAGCAAAAAATTTCAGAATTGCACCTTGCAATGCGGAGAAATTACTGTTTGTGCATTTACAATATTCATTGATTTTTGCCATTGAAAAACATCCAGAAATGATTGAAGCTACTGACTGAATGAAAGGAGCTGGCATCTCACTCTCTTTGAATCTTCTTTATCATGCTAAGAGGAGCAGGAAAAAGCAAAAAATTTCAGAATTGCACCTTGCAATGCGGAGAAATTACTGTTTGTGCATTTACAATATTCATTGATTTTTGCCATTGAAAAACATCATGTTATTCATATACCAGAAATGTTTGAAGCTACTGACTGAATGAAAGGAGCTGACATCTCACTCTCTTTGAATCTTCTTTATCATGCTAAGAGGAGCAGGAAAAAGCAAAAAATTTCAGAATTGCACCTTGCAATGCGGAGAAATTACTGTTTGTGCATTTACAATATTCATTGATTTTTGCCATTGAAAAACATCCAGAAATGATTGAAGCTACTGACTGAATGAAAGGAGCTGGCATCTCACTCTTTTTGAATCTTCTTTATCATGCTAAGAGGAGCAGGAAAAAGCAAAAAATTTCAGAATTGCACCTTGCAATGCGGAGAAATTACTGTTTGTGCATTTACAATATTCATTGATTTTTGCCATTGAAAAACATCATGTTATTCATATACCAGAAATGTTTGAAGCTACTGACTGAATGAAAGGAGCTGGCATCTCACTCTTTTTGAATCTTCTTTATCATGCTAAGAGGAGCAGGAAAAAGCAAAAAATTTCAGAATTGCACCTTGCAATGCGGAGAAATTACTGTTTGTGCATTTACAATATTCATTGATTTTTGCCATTGAAAAACATCATGTTATTCATATACCAGAAATGTTTGAAGCTACTGACTGAATGAAAGGAGCTGGCATCTCACTCTCTTTGAATCTTCTTTATCATGCTAAGAGGAGCAGGAAAAAGCAAAAAATTTCAGAATTGCACCTTGCAATGCGGAGAAATTACTGTTTGTGCATTTACAATATTCATTGATTTTTGCCATTGAAAAACATCATGTTATTCATATACCAGAAATGTTTGAAGCTACTGACTGAATGAAAGGAGCTGGCATCTCACTCTCTTTGAATCTTCTTTATCATGCTAAGAGGAGCAGGAAAAAGCAAAAAATTTCAGAATTGCACCTTGCAATGTGGAGAAATTACTGTTTGTGCATTTACAATATTCATTGATTTTTACCATTGAAAAACGTCCAGAAATGATTGAAGCTACTGACTGCATGAAAGTAACTGGCATCTCACTCTCTTTGAATCTTCTTTATCATGCTAAGAGGAGCAGGAAAAAGCAAAAAATTTCAGACTTGCACCTTGCAATGCGGAGAAATTTCTGTTTGTGCATTTACAATATTCATTGATTTTTGCCATTGAAAAACATCATGTTATTCATATACCAGAAATGTTTGAAGCTACTGACTGAATGAAAGGAGCTGGCATCTCACTCTCTTTGAATCTTCTTTATCATGCTAAGAGGAGCAGGAAAAAGCAAAAAATTTCAGAATTGCACCTTGCAATGCGGAGAAATTACTGTTTGTGCATTTACAATATTCATTGATTTTTGCCATTGAAAAACGTCCAGAAATGATTGAAGCTACTGACTGAACGAAAGGAGCTGGCATCTCACTCTCTTTGAATCTTCTTTATCATGCTAAGAGGAGCAGGAAAAAGCAAAAAATTTCAGAATTGCACCTTGCAATGCGGAGAAATTACTGTTTGTGCATTTACAATATTCATTGATTTTTGCCATTGAAAAACATCCAGAAATGATTGAAGCTACTGACTGAATGAAAGGAGCTGGCATCTCACTCTCTTTGAATCTTCTTTATCATGCTAAGAGGAGCAGGAAAAAGCAAAAAATTTCAGAATTGCACCTTGCAATGCGGAGAAATTACTGTTTGTGCATTTACAATATTCATTGATTTTTGCCATTGAAAAACATCATGTTATTCATATACCAGAAATGTTTGAAGCTACTGACTGAATGAAAGGAGCTGACATCTCACTCTCTTTGAATCTTCTTTATCATGCTAAGATGAGCAGGAAAAAGCAAAAAATTTCAGAATTGCACCTTGCAATGCGGAGAAATTACTGTTTGTGCATTTACAATATTCATTGATTTTTGCCATTGAAAAACATCATGTTATTCATATACCAGAAATGTTTGAAGCTACTGACTGAATGAAAGGAGCTGACATCTCACTCTCTTTGAATCTTCTTTATCATGCTAAGAGGAGCAGGAAAAAGCAAAAAATTTCAGAATTGCACCTTGCAATGCGGAGAAATTACTGTTTGTGCATTTACAATATTCATTGATTTTTGCCATTGAAAAACATCATGTTATTCATGTACCAGAAATGTTTGAAGCTACTGACTGAATGAAAGGAGCTGACATCTCACTCTCTTTGAATCTTCTTTATCATGCTAAGAGGAGCAGGAAAAAGCAAAAAATTTCAGAATTGCACCTTGCAATGCGGAGAAATTACTGTTTGTGCATTTACAATATTCATTGATTTTTGCCATTGAAAAACGTCCAGAAATGATTGAAGCTACTGACTGAATGAAAGGAGCTGGCATCTCACTCTCTTTGAATCTTCTTTATCATGCTAAGAGGAGCAGGAAAAAGCAAAAAATTTCAGAATTGCACCTTGCAATGCGGAGAAATTACTGTTTGTGCATTTACAATATTCATTGATTTTTGCCATTGAAAAACATGTTATTCATATACCAGAAATGTTTGAAGCTACTGACTGAATGAAAGGAGCTGGCACCTCACTCTCTTTGAATCTTCTTTATCATGCTAAGAGGAGCGGGAAAAAGCAAAAAATTTCAGAATTGCACCTTGCAATGCGGAGAAATTACTGTTTGTGCATTTACAATATTCATTGATTTTTGCCATTGAAAAACGTCCAGAAATGATTGAAGGTACTGACTGAATGAAAGGAGCTGGCATCTCACTCTCTTTGAATCTTCTTTATCATGCTAAGAGGAGCAGGAAAAAGCAAAAAATTTCAGAATTGCACCTTGCAATGCGGAGAAATTACTGTTTGTGCATTTACAATATTCATTGGTTTTTGCCATTGAAAAACGTCCAGAAATGATTGAAGCTACTGACTGAATGAAAGGAGCTGGCATCTCACTCTCTTTGAATCTTCTTTATCATGCTAAGAGGAGCAGGAAAAAGCAAAAAATTTCAGAATTGCACCTTGCAATGCGGAGAAATTACAGTTTGTGCATTTACAATATTCATTGATTTTTGCCATTGAAAAACATCCAGAAATGATTGAAGCTACTGACTGAATGAAAGGAGCTGGCATCTCACTCTCTTTGAATCTTCTTTATCATGCTAAGAGGAGCAGGAAAAAGCAAAAAATTTCAGAATTGCACCTTGCAATGCGGAGAAATTACTGTTTGTGCATTTACAATATTCATTGATTTTTGCCATTGAAAAACATCATGTTATTCATATACCAGAAATGTTTGAAGCTACTGACTGAATGAAAGGAGCTGGCATCTCACTCTCTTTGAATCTTCTTTATCATGCTAAGAGGAGCAGGAAAAAGCAAAAAATTTCAGAATTGCACCTTGCAATGTGGAGAAATTACTGTTTGTGCATTTACAATATTCATTGATTTTTACCATTGAAAAACGTCCAGAAATGATTGAAGCTACTGACTGAATGAAAGTAGCTGGCATCTCACTCTCTTTGAATCTTCTTTATCATGCTAAGAGGAGCAGGAAAAAGCAAAAAATTTCAGACTTGCACCTTGCAATGCGGAGAAATTACTGTTTGTGCATTTACAATATTCATTGATTTTTGCCATTGAAAAACATCATGTTATTCATATACCAGAAATGTTTGAAGCTACTGACTGAATGAAAGGAGCTGGCATCTCACTCTCTTTGAATCTTCTTTATCATGCTAAGAGGAGCAGGAAAAAGCAAAAAATTTCAGAATTGCACCTTGCAATGCGGAGAAATTACTGTTTGTGCATTTACAATATTCATTGATTTTTGCCATTGAAAAACATCATGTTATTCATATACCAGAAATGTTTGAAGCTACTGACTGAATGAAAGGAGCTGGCATCTCACTCTCTTTGAATCTTCTTTATCATGCTAAGAGGAGCAGAAAAAAGCAAAAAATTTCAGAATTGCACCTTGCAATGTGGAGAAATTACTGTTTGTGCATTTACAATATTCATTGATTTTTACCATTGAAAAACGTCCAGAAATGATTGAAGCTACTGACTGAATGAAAGTAGCTGGCATCTCACTCTCTTTGAATCTTTATCATGCTAAGAGGAGCAGGAAAAAGCAAAAAAATTTCAGACTTGCACCTTGCAATGCGGAGAAATTACTGTTTGTGCATTTACAATATTCATTGATTTTTGCCATTGAAAAACATCATGTTATTCATATACCAGAAATGTTTGAAGCTACTGACTGAATGAAAGGAGCTGGCATCTCACTCTCTTTGAATCTTCTTTATCATGCTAAGAGGAGCAGGAAAAAGCAAAAAATTTCAGAATTGCACCTTGCAATGCGGAGAAATTACTGTTTGTGCATTTACAATATTCATTGATTTTTGCCATTGAAAAACATCCAGAAATGATTGAAGCTACTGACTGAATGAAAGGAGCTGGCATCTCACTCTCTTTGAATCTTCTTTATCATGCTAAGAGGAGCAGGAAAAAGCAAAAAATTTCAGAATTGCACCTTGCAATGCGGAGAAATTACTGTTTGTGCATTTACAATATTCATTGATTTTTGCCATTGAAAAACATCATGTTATTCATATACCAGAAATGTTTGAAGCTACTGACTGAATGAAAGGAGCTGACATCTCACTCTCTTTGAATCTTCTTTATCATGCTAAGAGGAGCAGGAAAAAGCAAAAAATTTCAGAATTGCACCTTGCAATGCGGAGAAATTACTGTTTGTGCATTTACAATATTCATTGATTTTTGCCATTGAAAAACATCCAGAAATGATTGAAGCTACTGACTGAATGAAAGGAGCTGGCATCTCACTCTTTTTGAATCTTCTTTATCATGCTAAGAGGAGCAGGAAAAAGCAAAAAATTTCAGAATTGCACCTTGCAATGCGGAGAAATTACTGTTTGTGCATTTACAATATTCATTGATTTTTGCCATTGAAAAACATCATGTTATTCATGTACCAGAAATGTTTGAAGCTACTGACTGAATGAAAGGAGCTGGCATCTCACTCTCTTTGAATCTTCTTTATCATGCTAAGAGGAGCAGGAAAAAGCAAAAAATTTCAGAATTGCACCTTGCAATGCGGAGAAATTACTGTTTGTGCATTTACAATATTCATTGATTTTTGCCATTGAAAAACATCATGTTATTCATATACCAGAAATGTTTGAAGCTACTGACTGAATGAAAGGAGCTGGCATCTCACTCTCTTTGAATCTTCTTTATCATGCTAAGAGGAGCAGGAAAAAGCAAAAAATTTCAGAATTGCACCTTGCAATGTGGAGAAATTACTGTTTGTGCATTTACAATATTCATTGATTTTTACCATTGAAAAACGTCCAGAAATGATTGAAGCTACTGACTGAATGAAAGTAGCTGGCATCTCACTCTCTTTGAATCTTTATCATGCTAAGAGGAGCAGGAAAAAGCAAAAAAATTTCAGACTTGCACCTTGCAATGCGGAGAAATTACTGTTTGTGCATTTACAATATTCATTGATTTTTGCCATTGAAAAACATCATGTTATTCATATACCAGAAATGTTTGAAGCTACTGACTGAATGAAAGGAGCTGGCATCTCACTCTCTTTGAATCTTCTTTATCATGCTAAGAGGAGCAGGAAAAAGCAAAAAATTTCAGAATTGCACCTTGCAATGCGGAGAAATTACTGTTTGTGCATTTACAATATTCATTGATTTTTGCCATTGAAAAACATCCAGAAATGATTGAAGCTACTGACTGAATGAAAGGAGCTGGCATCTCACTCTCTTTGAATCTTCTTTATCATGCTAAGAGGAGCAGGAAAAAGCAAAAAATTTCAGAATTGCACCTTGCAATGCGGAGAAATTACTGTTTGTGCATTTACAATATTCATTGATTTTTGCCATTGAAAAACATCATGTTATTCATATACCAGAAATGTTTGAAGCTACTGACTGAATGAAAGGAGCTGACATCTCACTCTCTTTGAATCTTCTTTATCATGCTAAGAGGAGCAGGAAAAAGCAAAAAATTTCAGAATTGCACCTTGCAATGCGGAGAAATTACTGTTTGTGCATTTACAATATTCATTGATTTTTGCCATTGAAAAACATCCAGAAATGATTGAAGCTACTGACTGAATGAAAGGAGCTGGCATCTCACTCTTTTTGAATCTTCTTTATCATGCTAAGAGGAGCAGGAAAAAGCAAAAAATTTCAGAATTGCACCTTGCAATGCGGAGAAATTACTGTTTGTGCATTTACAATATTCATTGATTTTTGCCATTGAAAAACATCATGTTATTCATATACCAGAAATGTTTGAAGCTACTGACTGAATGAAAGGAGCTGGCATCTCACTCTCTTTGAATCTTCTTTATCATGCTAAGAGGAGCAGGAAAAAGCAAAAAATTTCAGAATTGCACCTTGCAATGCGGAGAAATTACTGTTTGTGCATTTACAATATTCATTGATTTTTGCCATTGAAAAACATCATGTTATTCATATACCAGAAATGTTTGAAGCTACTGACTGAATGAAAGGAGCTGGCATCTCACTCTCTTTGAATCTTCTTTATCATGCTAAGAGGAGCAGGAAAAAGCAAAAAATTTCAGAATTGCACCTTGCAATGTGGAGAAATTACTGTTTGTGCATTTACAATATTCATTGATTTTTACCATTGAAAAACGTCCAGAAATGATTGAAGCTACTGACTGAATGAAAGTAACTGGCATCTCACTCTCTTTGAATCTTCTTTATCATGCTAAGAGGAGCAGGAAAAAGCAAAAAATTTCAGAATTGCACCTTGCAATGTGGAGAAATTACTGTTTGTGCATTTACAATATTCATTGATTTTTACCATTGAAAAACGTCCAGAAATGATTGAAGCTACTGACTGAATGAAAGTAACTGGCATCTCACTCTCTTTGAATCTTCTTTATCATGCTAAGAGGAGCAGGAAAAAGCAAAAAATTTCAGACTTGCACCTTGCAATGCGGAGAAATTACTGTTTGTGCATTTACAATATTCATTGATTTTTGCCATTGAAAAACATCATGTTATTCATATACCAGAAATGTTTGAAGCTACTGACTGAATGAAAGGAGCTGGCATCTCACTCTCTTTGAATCTTCTTTATCATGCTAAGAGGAGCAGGAAAAAGCAAAAAATTTCAGAATTGCACCTTGCAATGTGGAGAAATTACTGTTTGTGCATTTACAATATTCATTGATTTTTACCATTGAAAAACGTCCAGAAATGATTGAAGCTACTGACTGAATGAAAGTAACTGGCATCTCACTCTCTTTGAATCTTCTTTATCATGCTAAGAGGAGCAGGAAAAAGCAAAAAATTTCAGACTTGCACCTTGCAATGCGGAGAAATTACTGTTTGTGCATTTACAATATTCATTGATTTTTGCCATTGAAAAACATCATGTTATTCATATACCAGAAATGTTTGAAGCTACTGACTGAGTGAAAGGAGCTGGCATCTCACTCTCTTTGAATCTTCTTTATCATGCTAAGAGGAGCAGGAAAAAGCAAAAAATTTCAGAATTGCACCTTGCAATGCGGAGAAATTACTGTTTGTGCATTTACAATATTCATTGATTTTTGCCATTGAAAAACGTCCAGAAATGATTGAAGCTACTGACTGAATGAAAGGAGCTGGCATCTCACTCTCTTTGAATCTTCTTTATCATGCTAAGAGGAGCAGGAAAAAGCAAAAAATTTCAGAATTGCACCTTGCAATGCGGAGAAATTACAGTTTGTGCATTTACAATATTCATTGATTTTTGCCATTGAAAAACATCCAGAAATGATTGAAGCTACTGACTGAATGAAAGGAGCTGGCATCTCACTCTCTTTGAATCTGCTTTATCATGCTAAGAGGAGCAGGAAAAAGCAAAAAATTTCAGAATTGCACCTTGCAATGCGGAGAAATTACTGTTTGTGCATTTACAATATTCATTGATTTTTGCCATTGAAAAACATCATGTTATTCATATACCAGAAATGTTTGAAGCTACTGACTGAATGAAAGGAGCTGGCATCTCACTCTCTTTGAATCTTCTTTATCATGCTAAGAGGAGCAGGAAAAAGCAAAAAATTTCAGAATTGCACCTTGCAATGTGGAGAAATTACTGTTTGTGCATTTACAATATTCATTGATTTTTACCATTGAAAAACGTCCAGAAATGATTGAAGCTACTGACTGAATGAAAGTAGCTGGCATCTCACTCTCTTTGAATCTTCTTTATCATGCTAAGAGGAGCAGGAAAAAGCAAAAAATTTCAGACTTGCACCTTGCAATGCGGAGAAATTACTGTTTGTGCATTTACAATATTCATTGATTTTTGCCATTGAAAAACATCATGTTATTCATATACCAGAAATGTTTGAAGCTACTGACTGAATGAAAGGAGCTGGCATCTCACTCTCTTTGAATCTTCTTTATCATGCTAAGAGGAGCAGGAAAAAGCAAAAAATTTCAGAATTGCACCTTGCAATGCGGAGAAATTACTGTTTGTGCATTTACAATATTCATTGATTTTTGCCATTGAAAAACATCATGTTATTCATATACCAGAAATGTTTGAAGCTACTGACTGAATGAAAGGAGCTGGCATCTCACTCTCTTTGAATCTTCTTTATCATGCTAAGAGGAGCAGGAAAAAGCAAAAAATTTCAGAATTGCACCTTGCAATGCGGAGAAATTACTGTTTGTGCTTTTACAATATTCATTGATTTTTGCCATTGAAAAACGTCCAGAAATGATTGAAGCTACTGACTGAATGAAAGGAGCTGGCATCTCACTCTCTTTGAATCTTCTTTATCATGCTAAGAGGAGCAGGAAAAATCAAAAAATTTCAGAATTGCACCTTGCAATGCGGAGAAATTACTGTTTGTGCATTTACAATATTCATTGATTTTTGCCATTGAAAAACATGTTATTCATATACCAGAAATGTTTGAAGCTACTGACTGAATGAAAGGAGCTGGCACCTCACTCTCTTTGAATCTTCTTTATCATGCTAAGAGGAGCGGGAAAAAGCAAAAAATTTCAGAATTGCACCTTGCAATGCGGAGAAATTACTGTTTGTGCATTTACAATATTCATTGATTTTTGCCATTGAAAAACGTCCAGAAATGATTGAAGCTACTGACTGAATGAAAGGAGCTGGCATCTCACTCTCTTTGAATCTTCTTTATCATGCTAAGAGGAGCAGGAAAAAGCAAAAAATTTCAGAATTGCACCTTGCAATGCGGAGAAATTACTGTTTGTGCATTTACAATATTCATTGATTTTTGCCATTGAAAAACGTCCAGAAATGATTGAAGCTACTGACTGAATGAAAGGAGCTGGCATCTCACTCTCTTTGAATCTTCTTTATCATGCTAAGAGGAGCAGGAAAAAGCAAAAAATTTCAGAATTGCACCTTGCAATGCGGAGAAATTACAGTTTGTGCATTTACAATATTCATTGATTTTTGCCATTGAAAAACATCCAGAAATGATTGAAGCTACTGACTGAATGAAAGGAGCTGGCATCTCACTCTCTTTGAATCTTCTTTATCATGCTAAGAGGAGCAGGAAAAAGCAAAAAATTTCAGAATTGCACCTTGCAATGCGGAGAAATTACTGTTTGTGCATTTACAATATTCATTGATTTTTGCCATTGAAAAACATCATGTTATTCATATACCAGAAATGTTTGAAGCTACTGACTGAATGAAAGGAGCTGGCATCTCACTCTCTTTGAATCTTCGTTATCATGCTAAGAGGAGCAGGAAAAAGCAAAAAATTTCAGAATTGCACCTTGCAATGTGGAGAAATTACTGTTTGTGCATTTACAATATTCATTGATTTTTACCATTGAAAAACGTCCAGAAATGATTGAAGCTACTGACTGAATGAAAGTAGCTGGCATCTCACTCTCTTTGAATCTTCTTTATCATGCTAAGAGGAGCAGGAAAAAGCAAAAAATTTCAGACTTGCACCTTGCAATGCGGAGAAATTACTGTTTGTGCATTTACAATATTCATTGATTTTTGCCATTGAAAAACGTCCAGAAATGATTGAAGGTACTGACTGAATGAAAGGAGCTGGCATCTCACTCTCTTTGAATCTTCTTTATCATGCTAAGAGGAGCAGGAAAAAGCAAAAAATTTCAGAATTGCACCTTGCAATGCGGAGAAATTACTGTTTGTGCATTTACAATATTCATTGATTTTTGCCACTGAAAAACGTCCAGAAATGATTGAAGCTACTGACTGAATGAAAGGAGCTGGCATCTCACTCTCTTTGAATCTTCTTTATCATGCTAAGAGGAGCAGGAAAAAGCAAAAAATTTCAGAATTGCACCTTGCAATGCGGAGAAATTACAGTTTGTGCATTTACAATATTCATTGATTTTTGCCATTGAAAAACATCCAGAAATGATTGAAGCTACTGACTGAATGAAAGGAGCTGGCATCTCACTCTCTTTGAATCTTCTTTATCATGCTAAGAGGAGCAGGAAAAAGCAAAAAATTTCAGAATTGCACCTTGCAATGCGGAGAAATTACTGTTTGTGCATTTACAATATTCATTGATTTTTGCCATTGAAAAACATCATGTTATTCATATACCAGAAATGTTTGAAGCTACTGACTGAGTGAAAGGAGCTGGCATCTCACTCTCTTTGAATCTTCTTTATCATGCTAAGAGGAGCAGGAAAAAGCAAAAAATTTCAGAATTGCACCTTGCAATGCGGAGAAATTACTGTTTGTGCATTTACAATATTCATTGATTTTTGCCATTGAAAAACGTCCAGAAATGATTGAAGCTACTGACTGAATGAAAGGAGCTGGCATCTCACTCTCTTTGAATCTTCTTTATCATGCTAAGAGGAGCAGGAAAAAGCAAAAAATTTCAGAATTGCACCTTGCAATGCGGAGAAATTACAGTTTGTGCATTTACAATATTCATTGATTTTTGCCATTGAAAAACATCCAGAAATGATTGAAGCTACTGACTGAATGAAAGGAGCTGGCATCTCACTCTCTTTGAATCTGCTTTATCATGCTAAGAGGAGCAGGAAAAAGCAAAAAATTTCAGAATTGCACCTTGCAATGCGGAGAAATTACTGTTTGTGCATTTACAATATTCATTGATTTTTGCCATTGAAAAACATCATGTTATTCATATACCAGAAATGTTTGAAGCTACTGACTGAATGAAAGGAGCTGGCATCTCACTCTCTTTGAATCTTCTTTATCATGCTAAGAGGAGCAGGAAAAAGCAAAAAATTTCAGAATTGCACCTTGCAATGTGGAGAAATTACTGTTTGTGCATTTACAATATTCATTGATTTTTACCATTGA